>NW_004949111.1:8363893-8387706 GCF_000317375.1 Microtus ochrogaster
GAGAGGGAGGGGGAGAGGAGTGGGGAAAGGGGGAGAAGGGTTGGAGGAGGGGGGGAAGGGTGGGAGGAGGGGGAGAGAAATGGGAGGCTGGGAGGAGTTGGAAACTTCTTTTTTTTCCTTTTCTCAATAAAAAAGAATTAAAAAAAGAACTTATCATATCAAGAAATTAAAAATATAAATATCTTATAGCCCAGAAATGCTTTATTCAGACATTGAGTCAAAATATTTTAAAAATAGGAGCTCAAAAAATCTTATAGGTAAACATTCATAGTAGCACTATTTGCAATAACCAAAGGTAAAAATAACTTAAATGTAAAGCTGAGGAGTGGATAAACAAAATGTGATAGAATTGATGCAATAAAATATTTTTCTCTCATTGAACAGAGTGATGTAGTGATCCATACTCCAATATGGATGAATCTTGCCAGCATAATGACAAATTAAAAGCAGCCATTAGCCAAAGGTTACTTATTGAGTGGTTTCATTTACATAAAATCAAATGCACAGGCACAAAGAGATTGTTGGTTTCTAAACTATGAGCAGGGTGACACGGGAGAGACTGTTTAAGGCTTGCAGTGTTTCTGTTTGGGATAAAAATATTGAAATGGTGATGCTTGCAGCACATTGTATATGTATTCATGTCACAGACTTTCACACCACAAAATCTTTAATACAGTAATTTTATCAAGATGAGTTAAGAAAGGATTATTTTGCTGCCAGTGAATCACTCATACGTTTCTCTGTCTATAGAATTGGCTGCTTCCAGAGAACAGCACTTGGAGACAGCTATGTCTGATATATTTCATGAGGGATAGATGTTGGCCACTACAGGGTAGAGCAAGATGATTTCAACATGTCAAAGCCTGTGATTAAAAAGTCTGAATCATAACTCTCAATGGAGAAGAGGAGCGTGACTGAGAAAGTACGGTACATGATAGCATTGGCTGCCAAGAGGGAGATCTGAAAAAAAAGATGTGCTACCGAAGATAAACTGTCCACTTCTACTCTTGCCAAGGGCTACGCTAGGCAGGCTTTTGTCCTTACCATTTTCTGAAAAAATCCAGAATACTGTGCACCACTCTCCAAATAAGGAATAGGTGCTTTAAATCAAATTCTAGGATGTACACACCTATAGCCAAAGGCTTAGAAGTTCGAGAGAGTATGGAGGAAAGACATTTCTTTTCTTTGCTATTTCATTTTTGCAAATCATTCTGTCCTTGACCTACCTCCAGGGCCTTTATGAAGCAATTCCAACACACTTCTTGCAATTTTAATTAACATATACGTAATGGCCAGTGCATACTAATCCCCTTTCTCTGCTTATATTTTAGTTCCTCCTTTCATGTGGCTCTTACAGTGAGCCAGGCCACTGAAGCACTACAGAATCCAATTTCTTAATCATGTTTGACTTGAGAGCTACCCTGGAAAATTCCAGGATTCTGATGTCTGCTGGACCTCTCCATTAGGGTTTTGGCAATGAATTCAGACTCATGGGACTTCCATTTTTATTGCACATTTTGACACGTGAAGGCAAAGAAGGCAGCAGGAGTGTGAGAATATATCAACAAGAGGTAATGAAGCGATGGAGCCTAAGAGAAATTAGATGTTGCAGTAATTGAATTTGCAGGCAGGGAAGATGAAATAATGTGGAAACAAGTTCATGAACTTTATACTTATATAAGATGAGTGCAAATTTACCATTATTTTACTCTGTAAAGTGACCTGAACCTAAAATAAAAAATCAACTGACTAATTTTAAAAGAGCCATAAAATGTGCGTGGAAATCCAAGCCTTTTGAGACATTAGCATATTAACCTTCCCTGTGAAAGTAAGCTAGCCTTCACATGCTGTTAGCCAGCTTTTGTTAGCAGAATGAAATACTTGAGGCAAGCTACTTAATGAGGAAAAAAAGAGACTTATTTAGCTCATAGTTTTGTGGTCTGAAATAGGAAAGCATTGCTGGTTTGCTCTCTGGTCAGGGAAATGGATAATAGCAAATTATGGCATGGGTGTATGAAGGAACAAGGGTTCATATCTCAAACTTACCAGGGAGTTGTAGAAAAAGGTTGGATGAGCCTTGGCTCAGGCTCCTGTGGGGGATGTATTGTGGTGCACAGTACACACTGTGTAAGCCAGAAGACAACCGATTGGTTCTCAGGACCCATTAGACTTGATTTCTAAGATATGGTATCTCATTGGCCTTGAGCTCATTAATTAGGCTAGGCTCACTGACCAGCTAGAGCCAGGCGATCTGGCTGTCTCTGTCTTTACAGTATGGTGGTTATATACATATGCCACCAATCTTGCCTTTTTTTTTTTTTTACAAAGGTACTGAAAATCAAACTCAGATTCTCATGTTTACACAGCTAGCGTCTTATAAACTGCGAAGGGTCTCAAGAGAGCTATGTGAACTCTGGCAAATATAATACCCACAGAAAAACCAAAGGACCTCACTCTGGTGCCCCTTCTTTAAAGGTTCCATTAAGTCTATGAGTACAAATCTAGAGATAAAGCTTCTAGCACATAGATTCTTTGGAGAAAACAATCATTTATTATAGGAGGTTACTATAGGAAGCACCTCATTGGTCTTATTACTCTCAGTGTAATGTTTACTTGCTTTATTAGAAAATTATTGTTTCTTTTTGGAGTTCCCTTCATTAAAACCACCCATTATCTCAATGGAGAACACACAGCATGACGACCTGGAAGGAATGCTATGCATCAAGGTGTTATAGATAAAAGGGAACTCATTGTGTGTAACTTGACATGGACATTAGGTTTTTACTTATCGAAAGCTACTAGTAAGCAATTTGTACAGGAGAAGTTGGTAAATCAGTGGTTTTTAACTTTCCTAATGTTGTGACCCTTTAACACGGTTCCTCATCTTGTGGTGACTCCTGCCAACCATACAATTATTTCCATTGTTACTTTATAATTTTGCCGCTGTTATGAATCATAATATAAATATCTGATATGCAACTCCTGCAAAAAGGTCGTTCAACCCCCACAGGGGGTGCGCTACACAGGTTGAGAACCACTGCAGTGGTTTCTTTGAAATCTGTTTGACTATATTAATTTAGTACCTCTAGTTTCAAAACTTGTCTTTAGAGCCCATTTTACTAATTTCAGTTAGCGTACAAAATAATGAGTTTTATTACGATATATTCATCCAAAGATAACAGTGACTTGCTCATCCTTCTTCTTCCCTCTCCTTTGATGGTCCTCCTTGTTCTCCAACATAGTTTCTTTTTGTTCATGTCATATGTGTGTATGTCTAGATATGTATATATAATTAAATCTAGCTTTCATATGGGAGAGAAAAGATGTTTATTTTTGTGTTTCTTACTTCCATTACTTTTTATTGTTCTAATCTTCCCCATGTCCTTTTTTTAAATTTATTTATTTATTAAAGATTTCTGTCTCTTCCCCGCCACCGCCTCCCATTTCCCTCCCCCTTCCCCAATCAAGTCCCCCTCCCTCATCAGCCCCCCCATGTACTTTAATATTAGCATGTTCGTAGCACATTTTGCATTCATAAAATGAATTCTTGTACAGGAAAGGCTTTATTTTTTCTCTATGGTTTTCTATATACATTTGTTCCAACTAACTAAAAACTGTATTTTTCCTATATGATGCATGAAGATGTGGCTGACTATTTTAATAGGAAGTAGACAGAATTGTCACATAGGTTGCATGTAAATTATGGTAGACCAGACCTCAGAAAGATGTATATCGAGTAGTTTCACAGCTGCAGTTTACAAATGAGAAAGCTCCGCAACATTAACGTGGCTCTGCCCCCATTCAGCTCAGTTCCTTGCAGTAATACCTCTTAAAACTAACCCTCTTCTTACTGTGAGAATCAAAGCTACCCAGCATAGAGACACAAGATCAACATCTGAATAGATACTGAAAATCAAATTCAGTGAGAAATAGAAACAAAATAGGAAATAAGCAGGAGACAACATGGAGCCGAGGGTACTGGAGGGCATATTCATGACCATTTGTTATAGGTTTTTTGTTTGTTTGTTTCAGGAAGACTTTGTGCATACTAAGTTCAGTTAGTGTCTTCAGTTCATGGGGAGGAAAAAAGTGAAATTCAAAAAGAATTGAACTTTCTACCTGTCTAGAAATGAGAGAACAGTAGGGTCATTAAATCCTACGAACATAATTTAGAATCTTTTGGGATCAGCTAGACTGTACGTTATTCTACACCCAAAGATTCCATTGCCGAGATCAATGAACACATTGCCTGGGTTTGATCACTTGGCATTTTTTGAGCCAAACCAAAGCCTCAAAGTAAATATTTCCTACATAGATCATTGAGGCCGCAAATGAAAATGTAAGGAATAGCAGTAGGAAAAATATTGCTTTAAAGTTCCTTGCAAACCATGCTGCATGAATTAGTGACTAAAGAATGCAACTGGCAAGGGATGCTTACACAGAGGAGGACAGGAGAATGAGCAGTTGTACATTTTCAAATTGCTACAACTCCAAACCTCCCAAATTGTCCCATTTTTCATATGATAACTAAAGTAAGCTTCTACTGCTTCTTAAACTTGTGAATTTCTCTTCAATAGCTTTCCAGGAACCGCAGAGGAGACAAACTAACAACCAGCCTCTCAGCATTTAGTTTCAGGGAGAAGAAATCCACAGGAACTTAGCAAGTTCTATATGCCATTGGGGTGAAATATAAGTAGGGATAACAGCTTTAGTAATATAAGTTAGTTTTTTTTCTGAGTAAATTGCCCCCAGGTGACAGATAATTGTACAGACCACATTAATGTAGCCACTATACTTTAAAAGCTGTTCCTTTCTCAATTGCTCAATGATTCAGTTTTTGGCTTTGGGAGAATAAGGCCCATTCAGCTAAATTTATACAAATTTCTTCCAAGCACACTCCATAATTGCTCAGAGGAGAAACCAAGACTTCTGGCTTGCCATGTTGTTTCATTTGATAAATGTGCACTCCTTTTTAGAGGAATACTTTAATCCCTTATGGAATCCACTGTCTAATATGAAGCTGGAGGGTAATGCAGTTCAACTAACATCTCCATCAACAGCTGATCAGTGAGTCATTCTGCTCTTTATATCGAAATAAAGTCAATGATTTGATATTTTACAAAGGAAGATATTGCTTTACAAAATAAATATTAACTTGTAGATTCAAAGAGAGCCTAATCACTCAAATTTTCAACCACAGTTATTGAGCAACTACTCTATGAAAAAAATATTACTTTTGATACACATGAAAATAATATGGTATGTCAAACTCCGTTATCTTTTATAAGAAATGTCAATGATTTGGCCATGGATATGTCACTAACACATTTAGGGGATGAGCATCTCCTAAATGTAAAATTTATAAGTCAAATATATGCAACCATAAAGTCAAACCAGGATAAACTGTCATAAACTTAGATATAAAAATAAAGCTACAGTAAGAAAAGTATACTTTATGGATATGAGAAAATTATAAACATAAAAAAACAACAAAGGTTTTGTTTTATCCAAAGGGAAGTGGACTTGGGAAATTATTTATCAGTTTCAGTGTGTAGGAAAGCTGTCATACTTACTTCAGTTTCTGTTGCCAGCTTCTGTGGGGAATGGAAACCCTGAATGATTGTGTAAGGAGCACTCGAATCCTGAGTGACTGTATTGACAAGTCACCAGTGCCTCAAACCCATGGGAATTGGCAAAGCCTTCCCTAGTCTCTGTGTGAATGTTGCCAGAACGTACAGAAAGCCTCAGCTGCAGCTTCTTCCCCCCAGATATCTTCAGCATGAGATTGCTCCTGCATAGACACCTCCTATTGTGACTACCTAAACCCTTCCCCTGTAATGAGGTTCTGGATTGTTGAATACTAGATGCCACTCCATCAGTGAGCAAAGCCCATTTGATTCCAACTTCTCTGCATATGTGCCTATGTGTCTGTCCTTTCTTCACTCCCTCATTGTCTGATGGAAGAAGGTCATTGGTTAATAAAAATTTGATAGGCCAGCCCTTATGTGGGTGGAGTAGACAGAACAGAATGCTGGGAGGAAGAGGGAAGTGAGACAATCGCCATGCCTCTCCTCTCTGGGGCAGACGCAATGAAGCTCCAGCCCAAGATGGACGTACACTAGAATCCTTTCCGGTAAGCCACACAGATTAGTAGAAATGGTGCTACACAGATTAGTAGAAATGGGTTAGTCAAGATGTGAGCATTAGCCAAGAAGAGGCTAGAGCTAATGGGCCAGGCAGTGTTTAAAAGAATACAGTTTGTGTGTTGTTATGTCGGGTGTAAAGCTAACCATGAGGGAGTGGGGCGGGACGAAAAGCAGGCCTTCCCACAGCTCCTTCTTCAAATGGCTCCCAGGAGGGTGATATGTCTATTGGTTAATAAAGAAACTGCCTTGGCCTTTAATAGGACAGAAAATTAGGTAGGCAGAGTAGACAGAACAGAATGCTGGGAGAAAGAAGCCAAGTCAGGCAGTTGCCATAGCTCTCCTCTCCAAGATGGATGCAGGTTAAGATCCTTCCTGGTAAGCTACCACCTTGTGATGCTACACAGATTATTAGAAATGGGTTAATCAAGATGAGAGAGTTAGCCAGTAAGAGGCTAGAGCTAATGGGCCAAGCAGTGTTTAAAAGAATAGAATTTGTGTGCTGTTATTTTGGGCATAAGCTAGCCAGGGGGCCGGGTGGCAGGAACGCAGTCCACCACACCTACTACAATTGTCCCAGTTAAGTGTCTAGGACCAAGCTGTGTAGGATGTGGTGATCTTCAGATATGTTAAATGAAAACTAGTGGTCAGAAAGATGACCTCAAGATCCTAAATATTTTTCAGTAAATAAAAATTCAATTAGGATATTTTTGATATGCTAAGAAACACGATTATTCTTTCCTTAATTTTTTAAATAAGAACTTGTTTTAGCTAACTTTTAGTTGAACCAAACAAATTAATATCAAAACTATCCTTTTCAGTTAGTATCCTGGTTAAAGACAGGTTCTTGATGGTGTGATTGGTGTCTCTCTGATGACCCTCTTGCCTAATAATAACCTCTAGGGATCATCCTCTGTATGAACTTTTGTGATTGGGAGCTTGAAAAGAGTTACTAAAATACAAATGCAAATAGAGATATAATTTATTAATAATTCAATAATTATTTAGTGGATGTTAACTAACTTGTTAATTGTCAACAATTCTAAGTTTATGTTAATTTGTGATTACAAAACTGTGAAACAGGAAAGGGAAGGACCTAGAAAGGTCACAAAGGATGCTATTAGAGGCTTAGTTGTAGAAAAAGAGATAATAAACAAGTTCAAATATAAAAGAAAATAGCATTTTATGCATTACTGGTGATATTAGAAATATGTATATAGTTAACTTTAAAAGCAATTTGACAGCACCAAATAATGATAAATGTGCAGAATATAATCCTGCAATTACATTTCAGGACTGTGTTTTGCATAAATGTACTGAACATAAGAACATATGTATGAGAATTCTGTTGTCAGCATTTTTCATATAAAGAAACCAAACCGACTCATCAGTTGGAGTTCAGATAGATTTTTATAAGGAATATTATACTTTAGTCTATATATAAATATAAAAGTGAACATCTTGACATAAATATGAATACTTTATGGTATGTATACCAAGGAAATACACACAATATTTGGAATGTGTATGATACCGATGGAATATCTATCGCTTTCACATAATTTAAACCATAATAATTTGAGAAGAAGTGTATATAACAACATTATATAAAGAAAACCACTAAGTTTATAATGCCTACTCAATGCAACATACATATACCCACAAAGGTGATACATTTAATTTGGATAATAACATAATAAACACATGTTATCTAATCTTACCATTATAAAGCACACGATATCTCTTTTTGTGTAAACATTAAAAATGTGAAGCTAGAGAGACTGAAGTAGTAATCACACTGGGTCTGTTCTATCTCTTCTGCATACACGCTATTGTTGTTCAGCTTGTGGTTTTGTGGTACTCCTAAGACTGGGAACAGGGTGTCTCTGACTCTTTTCTCTGCCCTTGGGACCCTTCTCCTCCTGCTGAGTTGCCTTGTCCAGTCTTGATATGAAGATCTGTACCTCATCTTATTGCATCTTGTTACACCTTTTTTGGTTGATACCCTAGGGAAGTCTGCTCTTTTTTGAAGGAAATTGGAGGAGCAGAGATAGAGGAGACTGGAAGAAGTGGTGGGAAGGGAAACTGTGGTCATGATGTATTGAAAAAAAGAAGAAAAGAAAAAAATACTCAAGCCAGGAAGTCGCACACCTTTAATCCCAGCATGCAGGAAACAGAGGCAGGTGGATTTCTGTGAGTTCAAGGCCAGCCTGGTGTACAGAGCAAGTTCCAGGACAGCCAGAGCTGTTACACGGAGGAACCCTGTCTCAAAAAACAAAACAAATAGACAAACAAAAATAAAAACTATAAAGAACAAATGTTAAGCTATATATCTTTACAAATAAAGCATGGAATAAATCTTTATGCAAACTCATTCTATTTTCTTTTTGATAGAGAGGATATTTTTTCATAAAATTGTTGAAAATCTCATCAGAGATCCATATTTGTAACAAACAGTTTCATATGAAAAGATTTACTGTATGACCACTAATTACTTCCTGAAGTAGCAACTGCACAGTGATTATTAGTTTACAGATAATATTATTTCCTAGGTGTAGTGACACTAAGGTAGGATTCATTGGCTAAACACCCAGATTTTGATGTTTAACCTGTGAATTCCACATGGGTATGGTTTGACAAGGTACAGATCTCTGTTTTTATTTATTTCTGCATATGACTCAATACAAGATTCTACAATAAATAACACTAAAAGAGTTATTATCAAAGATGAATGGCCTCAACTTATATATCTAACATCATACCTACTGTTTTGTTATGCTCATGCACCCAGGCTTTCTTCCTGCCCTCAATTTCTGCTCCATTAGTGCATATAAATTTTAGCCACGAAAACTTCCCAAACACACTTAAAGCAAGTTTGGGAAGTGTAACTCTTCTGTCACACTGTGAATGGTGCACTGAGAGCTCCTTGTATTTGTTGTCATTATTCCAATTTCAGTGTGACTTATCAATAAGTGGGAAGGAGTGTATCAATTTGTCTTACTAAGTTTCTTGATTTTTTCCTACCATAATTTATTATGGATTACTATTGCTATAATTACTTTTCTTTATACTGTTGAATGAATGCAAGACTTAAAAATTTTCATGTAAGAAAAGTATGATTTTAAAATTATACTATAATTACCTATTACATTATCCATTTACAAAGGTGCTTGAAGAAAATTTCAAAGAACAGAGTAAAATACACTAAAAAGTAAGTCATTTTAATTTTCAAAAAAATTCAGTGTCTTCCTGTTTTGACCACAAGGGGACGCAAGGAGACCAAATACAAGAAAAATGTATAAAAGGTCTTTGATTAAAAATTTTTGCAGTTGTTTTTAAACTGTTTGAAAGGTGATTTATTTCAGCACTGGTGTGTATTTATTTTATAAAACACTGTTTCACTGAACATTAGAGTTGTCTAAATATTAAGTCATTCCATATTCTTCCCTGAATTTGGAGCTAAGAAAATAGTTTTGTTGTTTGCTGAAACAGCTTAGTCCTCTTTAATTTGTTGGATGAAGAAAAAAGCCACCAAGAACATGCCTGCAGCTGTCACTGTACCAGACAGACATTTTAAAGAGGACAGGAACACCTTTTGTTAAACATGCCATCTTAAGGAAACTAAGGAGGTGGTTTTCCTTTTTAGACTGGTCACATTTTCACATGGTAAAGTGTTAGTAATTTATGAAATTTCTTTTAAAATGTTTTTTAAAAGATTAACTTTCAGTTCAGAATACATAATAAATATATAATCCATTGCCTGTCATAGTTTCTCTCTCTCTCTCTCTCTCTCTCTCTCTCTCTCTCTCTCTCTCTCTGTCTCCCAGACACGTGCACATACGCACACACATTTACATATTTGTGCACAGACATATGCACAATACAAAATGAGGCAAAACTAGCACGTTAATAGAAATACAAATAATTTAATGCTAAATATACACAAACAAAACCTATTTTTCATACATTCATGTAGCATAGGGGTATAAGTTATTTGCTACAACTTCAGATAGAGAGTATTAATAGAAAAGGGGGGAGGCACAGCAAGCAAAACAGAACTTCAAAATGGAAAATGTTTCAACAACTTTAAAAATCAGATATTTCCCAAGTGAAATATATTCCATTTGAAATATTATACAAGCCAAAATTCAAGCAAATGGTTTTCAACTTTAGGTAAAAGAAGTTGGAAACAAATTTGAATGTTTATTTTACCCTTCAGTCAGGCTACTATGAAAGTTTACAGTGATTTTTTTTGTAAGTGTTATAGGAAGAATGAGCTGTAGATTTAAAAAATTTTATACATACATAAACATACGTATACACATATATGTATATAAATTCTACACATATATACATAAATAAATAAAGCTTTCAAACTAGTATTTTAAATTCTTATCTCTTTTACAGGAAGGATAGGAGAAGAATATGAACTAAAACACTAATGATAAACTATTTCTTTGAATTATTTTAAAAAAATTAAAATCTGAACTATCACAATACATACAGCAAGGATTTCCAGAGAAAGATCTACTTTTCAAAACCATCTCTTCTATTTTGTGAAATGCATAACTATGAACTACATTCTTTCAAAGTGTGCTGCTCTATTTTGTTATCCCATATACTTGAACACATTTGGAAATATTAAGTCCTTTATGTTACAAGCTGCCTCTTTATTTGGTTTGTTCGTGTGCTGTTTTTAGCAAATACTTATGGAGTGTGAACTATATGTAAGCAGCTTGGCTTTTGGAAAGAAATGCAGCATTATCTCGGAATGGGGGAGGTTTTTAATAGCTGGAGGACAACAAATTACAGAATGGGGAAGATTAAGTTCCCACAGACATGAGACCCACACAGGATATACCACACAGATACTAAATGCTTTGACATTTCAGAAATGAGATGGAGTGGGGAAAGTAAGTACACAAAATGAGGACTGAGGGGCAGGAAATGCCTGAGTATTTAAGTTAAACAGAACTCTGAACTAGTTAATAAAATACATTTGCACGATGATTTAGTGAGAAAGAATACACTGGTCTCACTGAACTAAATACTGCACATTAAGAAACCAAGGTAAATAAAATTAGAATATATGAGAGCCCAATACTTGTAAGCACTAGATGATATACTTTATCTAGTATGATACTGTCAAGAAGAATAGAGAGGACTAATGGGAGGTGAGAGTGGAGCTAAAAGAATATAGGAAAGGCTGTCCTCCATATCTAATATGTACTTGTATGAAAATGTCTTCACACAACCCAACACTATGGACAATGCTTGTAATAATTATTAAGTAAATAAATGAGGTAAGGAAATATTTTAGTGGGTAAAGTAACAAGCAGAGGAACACAAATCTGCATCCCCAGTACCAACAATAACAGTGCCTGCACGTGTAATTTCAATACTGTGAGGGGCTGAGACAGGAAGATGATTGAGATTTGCCAGCTACTAGCCTACCTCCAGGTTACTGGAGAAAAACTCTTCTAAGAGAATAAAGCAAGGGGATGATAGAGCAGGATAGCCAACATCCTTTTTTTGGCTTCCACATCCACATGCGCAGGCAAGCACACCTGCATCTGCACACGTGTACATTTGCATACATCACACATATTAATAAATCAACTTGGATAACATCAAATAATTTGGGTCAGGCAACTGAAAATTTAAAGTCTTTTAAAAAGATAAAGCTGGATGTGTTTTTACCAAGTGAACAAGAGGAAAGAATTGAAGACCAGTACTATGGCCTGTAGGCAAGAAAACAGACCCAAACAATTGATGATATTATATGTCAGGTCTTAAAATTTCCTCCCAAGGCCCACAATTTGGAGATACAGTCATTAGTTAAGTGCTACTGAGATGCTTTGGAAACTTAAAAAGGTAGGAACTGCTTTAAGGTCTTTATAACATTGGGGATGTGCACTTGATGAGGTATGTGGCATTCTGAGACTCTTTATTTTTATTTCACCTTATGGCCCTGAGATATTGAGTAATTTTGTTATGTCATATGCTCCTTCCATAAGAGGTACTTTGTCGTGGCCCTAAAATTAGGTGGACCAACTAACTGATCATGGTCCTCTTAAGATGTTAGCCAAAAATAAATATCTTATCTTTACAAATTAATTTTCTAAATGTCATGATTACAAAAACTTGACATATATAGAAATGGAAGTTGCATTCTTAGGACTATTTTGTTACTAGATTGGGAGAATAGTACAGAGTTACTCCAGCAAAACCATTAGATTCCAAATGAGACTATAGACTATTTATAAATAGTCTAGAAGAACATTTCTTCTCATGAATGACTTTAATCATTGAATTGACCTATTGGAATACTAGCTAAACTGGGTCAATTGCATAATCACACTTACTCCTACTTTAGGATTCAGAATGAAAAATTATTTGCTTATTAATGGCAAGAAAGCAAAACAAATGACTGGAGCAGTGGAGTTAGCTTTCTAGGTACTTGTAGGTTTGAATGCTAATTTTGAAAATGTGTGGTTTAGGATTCAGTTCTTCACTTCTGCAATCATCATTTCCCTCCTACAACTATGCAATTTTACCCATATCATTCATATCTTATAAAATCGTTAAGTAAAGAACACAAAAACCTCTATTATCCAACCATACTTTAGTGAGCAATTAATGTCTTTAAATGATAGCTCAGTAACCACTCTTGAGGACCTAGAGCTAAACCCTCAGAACTACTCAGAACTGATCATTTTTGAAACATTTTAAAATCAGTCTTGCCTACTCAAATACAGAAAGCTGAGCCATATTATTTTGGGGTTCCTTGAAGTACTAAATATGTTACTTTAAGTATAATACATAATACAGATTGGTTCTGAGGAGGAAAAAGATAAAGTTCAAACCTATATAAATTAAGTCGAAAGTATGAAGACTGAGCAGAACTCTAAATGGGAAAACTCCATCCAATCCCTCCCCTCAGAACTCAGGGAACCCCAATGGAAGAGGAGGTGGGAAGCATGTAAGAGACAGAAGGGATAGAGAACAAGTCCCTCTAAATCTAAATATGAACAAAGCTCATATGAACTCATAGAGTCTAAAGTAGCCATGCACATGGCCTGCACGGGTCTGCACCAGGTCCTCTGTGTATGCATTACAGCTTTCAGTTTAGTGTTCTTATGGGACTCCTGAGTGTGGGAATTAGTGGGTCTTTGATGCTTGTGCCTTCTCTTGGAGTTCTTTTCCTTCTGTTGGTTTGCCTTGTCCAATTTCTATGTGATACTTTTTGTTCTAGCTCATATTTTATTTTGTTATGTTTTGCTGTTGTTTCTTAGAAGCCTGTTCTTTTCTAATAAGAAACAGAAAGGATGCAGATCCAGATGGAAGGGGATGTGGGGAGGAACTGGGAGGAGTAGAGGGAGGGCAAACTATAATCAGGATATATTTATGAGAAAAGAAAGCAATTTCAACAAAAAGAAAAATATAAAGGTAAAAAGTGAATAAACAAAGTATGACCCTTGTGATAGAAAAAGAAGCCTCTGAACACAATCTAAACTTTAAATGTATATAATATAGTAATAATATGGCTGTTCATGAATTTGGAATTTTATTCAAGTAAGGATTGATTTTTAACAAAAATGTGTTTTTCTAGGGCTTTCGTGTTACTCAAATTACTTTTGCCCTATTTGGAAGCTGCATTTAACATTATTATATAAAATATAGCTAGTTCTCATATTATTAAAAAATTAATTTATATTTGATAATGAATATTTATTATATGTTTTTGGAATATTTAGTATTTGAAAAAATATTTGTGACATTCAAGTACTTTGGTAAACCTTGAAGGGCTGGGTCTAGACAGTCCTCCAAAAGCCAGTATGTTCTTGAAAATCAGTTTTTGCTGCTACTCTATGGTCTTGCTATTGATATTATTTAGTTATATGCAATGAATGAGAGCAATATCTTCTATTTTAGAACTTTTCATGGTCAAATAGTTTTTCATCTAAGATCTTCAAAGGTGTAGATTATATTCTCAAGTAAGGATTTAATACTAACAAATTCAGTGTGACCAAATTGTTCAAAATATATATAAGAAAACACTAGCAAACATGCATGACTATTCTCAACATCCTGACCTTTTCTTTCATTTTTAAAAACATGTTTTAATAGATTCTTTGGAATTTCACATCATGCACCAAAGTCCCACTCATTTCCCAGTCCCTCCACGTCAGCCTTCCACCTTTTCCAGTGTCCCCCTGCAAAAGAAAAGTTTTAGAAAAGTTCATTTAAAGCACACAAACAAAGCAACAACAACAAAGCAACAACCCACTCTGCTCTTTCATCTTTTCCACCTGTTCACTTCTTTGTCTTAGTGTCATTGGTAGCTACAGTATGTCATGCAGTATACTCTTGTTCAGGTTCAAGGCCTCCGGCTTCTGGTATACCATCAATACTTGACCCTCACCAAATCTCCTCTCTTATGTCCTGCTGTTGTACTGAGTCATGGTGACTCTGTGGCTATGTTTCCACAGGAATGGTCCCTTTACATGCTCCAGCAGGTCAGAGATGACATAGATGTTGGGGTAGGCCAACTCAAGGCCCTAGATGTGGGCCTGGGTGGTAGCTGTTGCTCAGTGAGTGCCCCTGCTGGGACTGGCTCCTCAGATGAGAGGTGGAACCAGCTCTTCTGTGCCCTTGGTGAGGGGTGGGACCAGTTTTCCCATGAGGGGCAAGGCCAAACCTCCCAGGGCCGTGGAAGGGAAGAGCTGGCTTTGCATGGCCCTCAGATTTCAACATACATGATTCGCATGGCACCCATTGGTAACATAGGTTGTGGATATCAACATAGACCCCAGCTATAGCAAGACAAGGTCCTCAGCAGCAGCTTGGGTCCAGATGTCACCATGGTACCATGACAACATCATGACTTTTCCTAAGTTGTATATTCCCATAATATAGAGCCTGGAGTAGTTTTGAAAACAAAAGAAAGGTTTGACAAGACAATATTATCAAATTATTGGCCTCTCCATTGTAAATAGCAGGCAAATTTCTAGCATTTGGTTGCAGAGAGGCCTGGTGAATATGATGAACCTAATGACTATTCAAGGTTTTCTAAGCTAAGATCAGACATGTGAATGATTCCAGTTTTATAAAACATGTCAATCACTGAGTGGAAGAAGGTAATTAATGCTAAAGGAGCGCAATAACTATTTATACTTGTAGTGATTTAAATAAGAATGTCCCCCAGTAGGCTCAGACTCATATATTTGAATGCTTACTCACCATGGAGTAGCACTATTTGAGAAGTATTAGGAAATATTAGGAGGTATAGACTCGTTGGAGGAAGTGTGACACTGGGTTTTGAGGTTTCAAAAAGTCCACATCAGTTTCTCTCTCTCTCTCTCTCTCTCTCTCTCTCTCTCTCTCTCTCTCTCTCTCTCTCTCTCCTTACCAACTGCCTGTGGATCTGTGGATTGAGATGTAGAACTCTTAGCTATTTCAACACTAAGTCAGTCTGCATGTGCCCATGCTCCCCACCATGATGATAATGGACTAAACCTCTGAAACTGTAAGCAAGCCTCCAGTTGAATTATTGCATTTATAAGAGTTGTTGGCCGGGCAGTGGTGGCACACGCCTTTAATCCCAGCACTCGGGAGGCAGAGGCAGGTGGTTCTCTGTGAGTTTGAGACCAGCCTGGTCTACAAGAGCTAGTTCCAGGACAGGCTCCAAAGCCACAGAGAAACCCTGTCTCAAAAAACAAAAAAAAAAAAAAAAAAAAAAAAAAAAAGAGTTGTTATGGTCATTGTGTCTCTTCATAGCAAGAGAACACGGACTAAAACAATGGCAAATATAAATGTCACAAATCAATGTATTCACTGTTACCACAATAGGTACCTGACTGGAGAATTGTATGGTTTTCTGTAGGAAAAATGTCTTTGTTTCTTGTCAGGGCAATAACTATAGATTTAGCATATATCCATCAATGGAACAATTTTCCCAGGTAATTGAGCTTCTAGAAAGCATCTCTGACTGTTATATGAGAAACACTCAATTCCTCAATGTGAACAACTTTCTGTGTTACATTATTTTAAAGTAATAATCTCAGTTAGGTGGTGGTGGTACACACCCTTAATCTCAGCACTCTGGAGACAGAGGTAGCTGGATCTCTGAGTTCAAGGTCAGCTTGGTCTACAGAGCCAGTTCTAGAATAGCTGGAACCGTTGCATGGAGAACCTGTCTCGGAAAAGCACAAAAAGCGATATTAAAAATAATTTTCATCATCAGCCTCAAATTCCAAAAGTGTAAAATAAAATGTGAAAAACAATCCCTTTAATTTCTAGCATTTTGTGATTTCTGGTAAGATATACCTGAACGTGAGTGTTGATAAAAATTATGTGTTCTTCTTGAGTCTTTTTCTTTTCTGGTAAAAGTGATCCTTTCTGCCCCTGGAAATTGTTTATATGTATCACTAGCCTTGCTACTAGTGTTTGTAAGAAGTAACATGTTCATTTACAATTTTATTATGTAAATAGATTAAAAATATTTTTGAGATATGTATAGGTTTCTTTTTTGTATTTAATTGTTCTTTATGCTTTTTATATGTAGTACATTTATTTTATTAAGTGCTGCAAGAGGCACATGAACAACAAACAATAACAACAACAACAACAATAATAGTAACAATGTTTTTTATTTTTACATTTTGTGGTTACAGAATTGCATCTTCATTCTAAATATCACATTTTTTCTGTTGCAAATGAATGACGGATGGTATGTGCAAACCAGCTAAGAAGGTCTTTTCCCCTCACTTACCCCTTCAAGAAAATGTACTCACATACTTGTGTGGAGACATGCGTTTTAATTGCCTCCATATCCAATCAAATTGACTACCAAGGTTAACTGTCACAGTGCTTTAGCAGAAATAACAACTATGAATGGAGTGATTTGATCGTGACTATAAGAAGCAAGCATTCCAACGCAAGTAGGCTCTCTTTTACTACTCCAAATAAGAAAAACATCTTAAAAAATGAAAACGAGAGCTGTCTTTCTTCAACATGATTTAAGCAGGGATGTAACTTGTGACGGATACAGCACAAGCAATGCTTACATTCCAAGGAGGCCCATAAAAATTCTTGTCCCACACTGTGAAGAGAGTGAGAGACCTTGGGACGCTCAGCCCTAACTGGGATGTCTTCATCAAACTCCTGCCCTCAAGGCTCAGGGATCCATACTGAAGAGGAGACAGAAAGACTGTAAGAGCCAGGAGTGATGCATGGCTCCCCAGAGACAGTGTTTTTCAGACACAACAGGATGGATGGGCCTCCATGGGATCCCGGCACTGGAAGGGGAAAAGGAATATGGGATCCCATCACGCAAAACCAAGAAGCTTTTTCTGGTTGATACCTGCTGGTAAAAGAGAAACCAGTCCTCTTCAATGGAGTCTTAGTGGGTATAGTCACCACTCTTCATGTCGGGCCCCATGCCCAATAACCGTTGGACACATAAAATGAACTCAATAATAATTGTGAAAATTTTTTGTTTTACTTTATTTTTGCATATTTTTATTTTAAGGGTTCTTGTAATAAATATCTCTAGAATATTTCTCTAAGAATAATGCCTCCATTTGCATATATTTTAACTCAAACTTTAAGAAGAAAAAAGGAACTAAGACTGCGGATTTGAACACCAGTTAAATGATGTGAGAAAACATTAAAGCTCAGGGGTATGAGTTTATTCTGGAGGTACTTAAGTATCTCAAAAATCATTCTGCTAGTCAGGAAATACTACATGACACTGTGGGAAAGCAGAGGTCAAAGGCATTCATTTGTCAATGCCCACTGAGCCAGGGTTTTCCACTCTGTGGCTATGGATACTTGAATCATCCTTGGTTGTTGGAGGCTGCATTGTGTACTGCAGAAATGACAGCATCATCTCTGCTCTCCACCCACTAGATGCCAGTAACAGCCATCCTTCCTGTGGTTCACAACCATTGATTTCTTCAAATGCTGCCAAATAGCCCCTAAATAATCTTTAATTTTGAACTGCTGCTCTAAACTTGTAATTGTAATTTGGCCCTAAGCCTAAAATTTTAGTCGCCCACGATATATATCTGAGGATATTGTTAGAAATAATTAATCTCAATCATTCTAAAAAATAATCTGAAAATGAAACAAATTAAAAATTATAAAAACATAGAGATTGTGTGCTTAAATACTATCTTAAAATCATTTTCGAATCAACATCCTTTCTCTTTGCTTTCATCTTCAGCCTGTTGATGGTTATTTACTCATTTTTTTATTTTATGATTATCTACTTCATTTTTAAATCATTCATTCATTGATTCAGTCATTCCATCAACCAGCCAGCCAGTCGTCTTCCTGCTTCAGTGAACTATCCATCCCAAATTTTCTCTTGGATCATGTACTCAAGCCTCTGCCAGATCCATTCTGCTGCAAGTTATGAATTCCAAGTGTCCTTCAAGGGCAGCCAAATGCAACAAGAAAAACAAAACCCCCAGTTGATCCTAGCCAATTTAGTCACCTCATTGCATGCAAAAGTGAGAATACATTATCAATAGGTTGGTAATGTGTTGGAAATTTTCCCACAGACTTCTACAGTTCAGTTACAGTGATCAGTTGTGATTGGCATCCTCAGTGTCCTTCTCCTTCCTCTAACTACTGAAAGCTTTTAAAATATTTAAAATATTTTCAATAAAAATAAAACGCTAGTCTAAGTAAGTTAAAATCATTTGTTTTCATTGTACTACTAGAGGAGGAAGAGCAGTGAAAGAGTCAGTCTGGAAATGCACGGGCTAGAATCTGTAACCATCTCCTGGAGAAATACATGATAGTTTGTGGAGGAAATGCTATACAACTCTCAAGGTAGAGTTTGGATAAGATGAAAAGATACACACTCAGCAAACTATTTCAATAACTAGAAAATTTCTGCTCTAATTAACATTTGAAAATCTGATCTATCTTTAAATTGTTCCTTTTTGTGTCAAGAGATCTATAGAGGCATAGTTGGCTCATAATTAAATCAAAGCAATTGGACCAAGCTAAACTTAACATGAATATAAGTCTGACATAATAGAAATTTTTGGCCTTATGATTACCAATAAATGGTTAGTATTGATATTCATCCTATTAGATGTAATTTTATTTTGGCAAAGGGCCAAATAAATCACACTTCAATATGTACCTTTTTGAATGGTTTCTAGAATTCTACAATGATAGCATTATGTGAGGGCCTATCAAACTTGTTAATTCAAAGACTTTCTAGAATGTTTTTGTTGTTAGATCTTGTGTTTTTCTGTTAGATTAACATCATCATGCCAAAATACCTGATAAAAACAATTTAAGGGAAGATGCACTTACATTGCCTCGTGGTTTTAGAGGGTTCCATCACTTCCTAAAATAACACCATGAACTAGGGACAAAGCTTCAATACATGAGCCTGCAGGGAACACATCATATTCAAACCATAACAACAGCTAGCCATAGACTTATTTTTCTAGTTTTTCACCATTACCTGTTTGATCTACATATACACACAGTCCTTATCATTCCCATGTGTCTTTGTCTGACTGGCCTTATGTAAAACTTTAAGTTTTACAATGTGTAAAGAAAATTCACAAAATCAGTTGTTTCACTCTTTATTTCTTTCCACGATTTCATTAAAGCAAGAGTACTATAATTTAATTATAGTCCCTGTCAAGATTTCAGTTTTTAATACTGCTTTAATTTAGAAATGATTCAAGGGAGGAAATAGAGTTGAACATTTCTATGCTAATATCAATTTCATATTTGGAATGATTTGAGAAGTTTTAGGAACACAGATGCTAAGAATTCACATTTCAAAATTCATAGCATATTTAAGGTGATTGATAAAACTTTGCATTGAATAATTTGTTATGATGAAAAATTATGTGTAAGCCATAATGAAAATGATGGCCAAATAAATTCCATTTTTTACCATAAATAAAGATTCTAATTTGTGAATAATTATCTTATATAGTTCATGGTTCCAAATAGTTAATTTTGTTTTTGGATGATTCCTAGTTTTAAAAACACATTCACCAATGTTTATTAATAATTTTATAATTTATTGATACTATCTTATATTTCATATTCAAATAAAATTTTATCTAAGGATCATTATCTTTCTAAGGCAACTGGTAAATGCAGATATGGAGACATGGAACTGGCTACAAGTAGAAAACTGTAGCATACTGAAATATATGAAGAGTAAAGATGAACAAAACAAAAATTACTCATTGATTTATCTTGGCCCTATAGTTAAACTAAGAGAAATAACTGTAAGTATATTATCTTATATAATGTCAATTTAGCATGAAAATTTGAAAAAGTAATAGAATGAAATTTCTACTAAAGACCATTAACATATACTTTATTTCACTGCAGTGAGAAAAGGGGTAGTGGAGTAAAATCCAGTTTGATTTGCTTATATTATTTTATATAATTTATCTACTTAGAGTATACTAGGCATAACTGGGCAAATATCACTTTTGCACTTCCTGTTTCATTGTGTACTGATCCAGAAGTATGATAATTATATTTAATACATTATACTTGAAGCTACAATCTCTCAATGATTATAAACTATATGAGATTATTATTGCTTTGTAGAATTTAATCTATTCAGTGATTAAAATTTTACTATAAAGTAGAGCCAACATAAAGTTAAATCACACTAAATTTATTTGAAATACACAAATCCAAGCATTAGCCAAACACAGTACTACTCTTTGTAATTAAATGTAACATCTTTAACAAGGGCAGTCTGAAGTTTGTCACATTTCCCAGCTCTTTCTCGGATGCTGGCTTTCCTTTGACTTTACACACTGCATTTGCTTTTGTTCTGTTATCTACCACTATCTCTGCATAGAAGATCGTGAAACCAGACGACAGATTTAAGATACATTTCAAGTATACTTACTGCATACCAAATTAGCATCAAGTTTTTTAAAGTTTCCAGGTGCCTTAGCCAGGCAAGCATCTAAAGTCATTTCCTCTTAAGACCTTCGTTGAATGTTCTCACCTACTTCCTGTACACTCCCCACAACTGAAAAAAATAGACACATACATATGTATCACCATGTCACAAAAGACACTCTATTTTGAAATAAGTTATAAAATGCCTTTCTACAATTCAACAAATTATTTTGAAAAGTAACATGAATTTCTATGAATTTATACATCCCATATTTTTTGGTCAGTCCAATTTTTTTTATTTTTTTGGTTTTTCGAGACAGGGTTTCTCTGTGGCTTTGGAGCCTGTCCTGGAACTAGCTCTGTAGACCAGGCTGGTCTCGAACTCACAGAGATCCGCCTGCCTCTGCCTCCCGAGTGCTGGGATTAAAGGCGTGCGCCACCACCGCCCGGCGGTCAGTCCAAATTTTATACCAAATACATGCTTGACTTGCCTAAATGTGTGTATATATTCACAGGTGTTCATATACATTTGCTAATTATCACACAAACAAACAAACAAACACATTAAAAGCACTCAAGTAGTAAAACCATTAACATCTACTCATGTTACCAGTCATCTAGAAAATACAGACTTATGGATCAGTCCTGAAACTAGACTATGTGAACTTTATAGTTTCTCATTCTATGATCCATTCTTCCTTGATAAAGACCAACGGAAAGATGAAATAGCCACTTCCATCTATCCATTCTATCTTTTTAACATCCTATCTTTTTATTATAACATATAAAATCTGATTCATCATTATGTAATTGTTTGGGTGTTTTGGTTGTTATTGTTATTTTTAAAGTAAGCCTCATGACATAGGTTTGCTTGTACTATATCTTTCTTTAAAGCATTTTGGGGAAGAATACCATTATTTACAAGTCATCTAAAATAATAGCAACTTTAACTTTGTATGTATGTGTCTGTGTGTGTGCAAATGCTCATACATAGCTGAGTGTGGAAGATAAAGGATAACCTCAGGTAGCAGATGCCATCCATCTTTTTGCTTGAGGCAAGGTCTCCCAGGGATTGAAACTTTGCTTTCTAGTTCAGGATTTCTGCCCTGTTATTTCCTAAATTAGAGGAATGTTTGACTATTCCAGAGGTTCTGTAGAATACAAACTCAGATCTTCATATTTGCAAGGCTTATGCTTTGCCTATTGAGCCTTCTTCCTAGAACCCCCCCCACACACACACACCAATTTCTAAGTTTCATTGGATAGGAAATAAAAGCATCCAACATGAAAAGTCATTAATGGTTTTTAATGTTGAGTGAAGAGTCTCATTCTCCTCATAAAAGAAGTGTCATAGGCTTCACAAAAGTAGATATGTACTATCTGAATAAGTTAACTGTATCCTGAAGAAAAAGCCAGTTATTTTTTGGTTCTTGTCTTTTCCATTCTGTGATTCAATTGCTTCTCTTGGAAACAAATCAAGGAATAATATTTGTATTCCAATGTTCCTGTGGCTAAGTCTACCCAAAGGAATGTAGAGAACTAAAGACTTTCTAGATAATTGGAAACAGCCTTGTTACTGTATGGCCATACAACCTTTTTCATCATATGACTAATATTTTGCCCTTATCACATGAAATTGCAAGTAAGTGACTAAAGCACTCACTGTCTGGTAGGTGTTTCCATGAAAAATGAATATTTTGGCAAAAATTTACTCCATCTCTGTAATAAGGGTCTTCAGGATATAGCTTCTTTTTCAATTTTAGGCTGTTAATTTTTAATAATTGGGGAATTAATTTTAATATTTTATGGTAACATAAAAAGAATATATAGAAATTTCCTTGATTTTTCTGAGTACCACGTGTCTAGACTTATGGAAGACTGCATGCACTTTATACATCCAAATGAATCTTAGTTCTTCTTGATAGTTACTCTTGGATATAGTATGTTTCTGGAGTACTCATTCTTCTGGAGTTGCCCTTAGTGCCTAAGTAAAACATTTCTGATGTGATCTATAGGTCAAATGATCAAAGATGGTACTGATTAGTCTAAATACATTGGCTATTCCAGGTTATGCTAAATGAATAAGAAATCAAACTTGCACATCATAGTTAAAAGTAGATGCTATTTTAAACAAATAAACTCATTGTCTTACTTGAATCAGTATATACGCTCAAGACAGGGCAATCAGCAAGTCCATGGTATCACTGTGAGCAGAGGGTGATGTGGATGGAAGAAGGAACTAGGAGGGCAAATATATATACTTCATGTTCTTTCTGAAATAATTTTAATACCTGGAACAGGAAAGAACGCTTCTTTGATTCGTTTGCTTTGTCAGTCATGTGATATGCTGCACAATGTCTTTGCTAAACGCTATCACTTCATGCCTTTGAAATGCAGGTTTCGATTTCATTTACATACAATAAAATTTAGCTCTTGGTGATTTTTGGTCTATTCAAGAGGTTATGCATTTATTACCACTTCCTAATCTTAGAACATTTCCATTTTCCCCAAAGGAAACTCCACATTGTATAGCAGTCAGTCTCCATCATTCCTTCTTTTCGGCTTTTGATAGCCACTATTCTACTTTTTGATTCTGTATGCCTTATTATTTACATTACTCATGAGTGGTATCACATATAATATGTTGCGGAGAACTTTCTGACCAGCAGGAAGTAACAGCCACCAGACGAGGATTCTTCTCAAATCACGCTTTATTGGAGCCTCTTGGTTGTAGGGAGAGCAGAAAGCAAGGGG
>NW_004949111.1:8389066-8424850 GCF_000317375.1 Microtus ochrogaster
AAATATTCTTAATACACATTGTATCACTTGCTATGGAAAGCAATGCTATTAGCATGCAAGGCCAAGGCTAAGACACCTCCAAAAGTTTCATGAGTATTTTAACACATGGAGAGACAAATTATGCTTCCCTAATTAACTTTTCTGCTCACTAGCAACACCCAATCACCAATCCCAAATTCTATATATTTATTCTATCTGTATTTTCCCTTACCTTATCAGTGGATACCTCCAGTGTTGTGACCCTTTGAAAACATATGCTAGTTAAGCCATTCAGTCTGGAAACATTGAGAAGTTGAAGTGTTTTAAAATAGTCTTATAAGTTCATTTACATGGAGTATTAAGATGACTGAGTTGCAGGATGACTTCACAGAGAAACAAACATATTCCATGAATTATGACGACATGTAAGTGGCAAACAATTTTTAAAATTGCGTTTGGTGTTTTAACCTGACATGGCCTCAAATTACAGTCACAGATGTGCAATCAGGTTTACTGTTGATGTATTCAAACAGTTTGTGGTAGCTGTAATAATATGTGAAGATAAAGTGTTGCATTTTATAATATGTATTATAAATTGTTGTATTTATTTTGTCAAATGATCATGATTTTGAAACCAGTGGCGTTGCCCTGTTCGTTATTAAGACACTGTGTCCTATGTAGTTGAGTTTAGTTATTGTGATTCCTAAGGACTTTTCTGTCAATATGTCAATATTAGAGTATCTTTTTATGGTAAATGATTTCTTTCTGGGATTATAAATATTTTCTGGAAAATTACCAGCCCTTTGAGGGACTTTCAAACAAAAAGTCACCACAGGGAACAGGAGTAGATGATAAAGAATTTACTGTTAATTCAAATACTAACAATAGTCACGTGGAAGAAAGTTCTTTGTTTGGGAAAAACACGACAGCAGAAGGGGAAAGGTCATTGAACCTAGTAAAATAGAAACTTTATCTGAGTGCAGCCAAATCAGACGAGACAAAAATCAGCAGTTTGTCTGATTTGTTATGGCTCATCAACATAGTCACGGCACACAGCGGGGACCAGGAAATCCAGTCCCCACTTCACATACTCCCCAGAAAATAGCAAGTCATTTGGCTGGGCCAGCTCTATGTGAAGCAGCTGCTAGAGCCTTTCTATTGAGAAAGGATGAAAGGGATACCCTGACAATCTTGAGGTCCCAAACGTAGGGCTTAACTGTAAAGGGGATCAGCATAACAAATTTTTTTCAGGCCATGGAGAGTGAGTGGAAAATGATTTTTAAAAAGAAATCGTACTTATGGAAGTGGTAAAAAGTAAACTTGCTCTTACCTTGGTGTTTACCACAGACGTTTCATTTCTTTATTTCTTTTGAAACATTTCACTAGAAGGTGCAGTGGGAGAGGAAACGGGTTGAGTGCACTCCTGTCGGTGTGCAGACAGGAACAAACGCTTGTCACAATAAAGACACCAGGCTTTGTGGCGTCAACAGTCATGAAACTGCTTGCAGAGAGGGTTACACGTGAAAGAGCTGTGGACGGTAAAGCCTGAGAAAGGGAGTTGGAGTCCCAAGAAGTTCAATTTAGTTTTAAAGCAAAAGAGTTCTATTTTGTTTCAAGAAGCAATGGAAGGATGCTTTCCACATCTTTGTCTTATTATTTGAAGCAAGTTGCATTTCCAGCAGACTATGATAGCCAAAGATGGACAAGAGCAAGCAGATTGAATACCCCAGGGGTTTTCAAAGTAAACCAAGGGTGAGCTGCGAGAAGGCTGCAGTGACCGTGGCATGACAGCAAATGGAAAGGAACAGATGCAAAAAGACTAAGAAGAGTTGGCAGAACATGGTGGCTGATTAGACATGGGGGTGAGAAAAGGAAAGGCATTGTTTGATATTTTTTTTAATATTCCTCCCTTCAATTGCACACAAATGCTGAATGTTGTCGGCTC
This sequence comes from Microtus ochrogaster, assembly GCF_000317375.1. Lineage (NCBI taxonomy): Eukaryota > Metazoa > Chordata > Mammalia > Rodentia > Cricetidae > Microtus > Microtus ochrogaster. The sequence continues at coordinate 8,390,991 of NW_004949111.1, forward strand.
TTATTATCAGTTCAGAGGATTTTAAATTGTATTTTTTTACCCTATGAAGAGAAATGCCTTCTGAGAAAATTAGAAACCCGCTATGACAGGAAAAAAAAACAGTCACCATTCTAATGAACTATTATTATTTCTAGCTTCTTAGTGTTCATCAATTGTAAGCTGAACTCTGGCACATGTAGCAATTACACAATATTTAGCACCAAGAAAAAGAAAAGGAATTTGTATTATAAAAGTGTAGATTTACAGGCTCACCTTCTTATTTTGTAGTAAACAAAACCAAAGCCATAATAGGGCCTTTGACGGAAACTTTACTGCTTGAAGTTTTTCAAAGTAGTGTATTTGGTAAAACTCATTTACTTATAATGTTTGCTTCCACAGTTCTCTTCCATTCTTACTGGGAATGACAATATGCAAAGTGACAGTTTCCTCAGCAAACAGCATGGAACTTAGCCAAGGAGTGTCTTTCATGATGAATGAGGTCCTGGTTTCTCCTAGAAATGTTATCACATCATATATCAGTTTTATGTCAAGTGTTCTGAAGCGTTTTTTTATAGTCTTCTCATTCTGTATGCTGGGGCCTCTCATCTTGAGACCTTTTAAAAAATATGACCAAAGGGCATTTAAAGAGATTTATAAAACTTCTTTCATGGATCATGCATGAAAATTGAAATATGTAAACCAAATTGTTTATTCATGTGTAAATTGCTGTTGCAAATCAATCTGTAGACACACAGACAATGAGAGAACATACAAGAAACAACTGTGTGTTAATATATCTAACTTATGTGGTCAATTAGTGTCACATATTAACAAAGCTTAGGAACATGCCCTTGGGGCCAAGGTGGACACGTCCCAGGCTGGTTTCTCAGGATCACCACACTAACAGGTCGTTCTAACCTACACAGAAGGACAGCAGGTCCTGTGAGAATGGAGGGCGAATGGAAGGCATCCAGGGGGAGGAAAGACTGGGAAAAGCCCAGAATGTTTATTAGTGATAGCTGTAGACAGGATAATATTAGGTGGCTGCCCCATAATGATGGCTCTGTGCTTACTGTGGCCCAGGGCAAATGATCCTAGTGTGATATTGGATCAGCCTGAAGGCCAGGCTACAGATTCCGATGGCTATCCCATGCACCTGTTCATTTTCTGAGTCCAGCCAGCCTCTCGGCATCATTTTATTTCATTTATTTAATTATTTTTTTAATTTCGGTATGTGTACAGTTATGAATATCAGTCATGTGGAATGCAATGCACTTAAATAAAAAAAACCCTCTAATACAGGCTACAGAATCTATTCTTCTTGATCTTTGAGGTAATAGACAAAAAAATTAAAAATCAACAATTCTGTACCGAGAGAAAGGTTGGGAATGAAGAATGAGGTTATAAAAACAATTACAAGGTGGTGGCAATCATTTTCCTTGGGTTATCTGTGAAAGCATTTGTAAAGGAAGAGCCTAAGTTAAATTATCTGTAACAGCTGAAGCAGGGACAGATCCTTAACCAAAGAGTGCCTGGGCATGAGCAAAAGAGCCTTGAGTTGAGGCTGAGCAAAGACGAGCTTCCAGGATCTTTTACTTGCTTCCTGATTGGGAAACTCAGACAAGATATCCCTTTCCTGAACAGCCAGAAGGGGACTGAGCCAAACTTGAAGGTCCCTGCCAGCTCTGTGATTTTGATCCCATGAGCCCCATTCTTCTTATGTTTGTTTTCAAAAGAGAAAATCCTACAAACATAGCTATTTTGGTAGTGCTTTTCCTGGGAAGGCACAAGTACATTAATAACAATAATCTTGTCTTTGTATGGTTTCAGGAATTTCGTTTTGGACACCAGGAACCAAGAGAACTCAGAATTTGGATTTTTTTTTTGTTGTTGTTGTTAACTAAAAGCTCTTCCCCTCAATTTCCAAATTGTACACTCATTTGATGAAAGTTACATAATTATATTGATAGATAATCAGTCAATAAGCAAGGAGTAGGAAGACAACAGTGATGCAGGACCAATGTCAGGTTTTCTTCATTTGCTCTTTGCTGCATGCTGGAGATTGAACGTTGTTGACAGCAGGCAGGACCTCTACCACTGACCTACATACTAAACTGATCATATGTTCTAATAGAAAATACATACTAGAAAGCGAACATTTCTTATCACTAAGCAAGCATCATTTTACCTGTGAGAAGGCCACACAATTTTGATGAGACTTAGCTTTGTTAGCATAACAAAGGGCAGCACATAAATACTGGGAGTGGGGGGCTAACAGCCTCAGCTTCCAAAATCTTGTCCCTGTGCCTCCAAGCATTACTTACACAATGAGCAGGGAGGACAGAGAGAACTCTACAGTTCTGACGGAGTTCTGTTCATTTTGATTTCCCAAACGACACTAAATGCAAATAAGCCACAAGTGGTAAGGCCTGAAGTCCTGTTTGGGCTCCCTGTGGTTTTTAATGAGGATTATGTACTCAAGAAAAGTATCCTATGTAATCACTAGGCAGGGTTAAGTATGGCGGGGGAAATGGGAGGGTATGTGATGATTTTTTTTCTTAAGTTTTGTTTAGGAAAAAAAGGGAAAAGGGAGAGGAATAAAATTTCGTTATGCCTCGAAGGCAACTGTTTCCTCCACCCCCACGTCCCAGAGACACACTCCTCGTTTTGTAAAGAATTCCAGCAAATAATCAATATTTACTAGGAAATATGTGCATGGAGCTCTACTGGTACACATATGAAAAGAGGAAAACCCACCAACTTTCTGAAAAAAAAAATAGTATTTTTTCTAAGTGAATCACAAAGCAAAGCAGCTCATTTTATGTCTGCATTTTGTAGGGACTTCAAGGTCAAAAGTAAAACAACAGCATTGTGGTTCAATGAACCATCTCAAACTGCACAGTTCTGACATAGCAAATTTGCTCAGTAAGGGGAAAATTACGGAAATATTACAAGATACCTCATCCTTTATTTTATTTATTTATTTATTCATTCATTTATTTATTTATTTATTTATTTATTTATTTATTTATTTATTTATTTAAGTATTTATTTGAGAAAGGATCTCATGTAGCCCAAGCTGGCCCCCAACCTAATATGTAGCTGAGGAGGATTTAAATTTTTGATCCTCTTGCTTTCACTTGCCTGCTGACGGGAATACAGGCATGTGCTAACATGTCCAATTTCATGTGGTCCAGGGGATCAAACCCAGAGCTATATGTATATTTGCCAACTGAGACACACCCTCAGATTGAAGGTAAAATTTCCTTGCATATGAAATAGTATATCACAATTGCAATCTATCACAGATTTTAATACCAGCTTATGTCAGTTGAATACTTGGTCTTATGTAAACAGAACTAATGTATAAAACAATGAAACCCAAACTAAAGGGACAGTATGTGATTACAAACAAACCCCCTGAAATCCAGAGTTTTAGCTATTCTTAGCTATGCAAAGCAGAATTTGCATTCCCATTGCTTCTCCCCCACTTTGGTTTTTCTCACAAATTATTAACTTGTAAAAAGATCTTATTTTAATACTCAAAGTTACATCTCTGGAAAAGTGATTGTTTCAGCTGTGACACCACCCATTTGGACTAGAAATACATTTATGCTAGGATCCTGGATGATCTCCATCTTAGAGAAACTGTTTTGAGTCCTTAGGGCCTTTGGTCCCCACCCTATTCCTTGTCACTCTTTTCCCTCTTTATTTTTCTTAGGCAAATGAAGAGACTCTACAGTAGCCTGATTAATGTGAGCCACTAGAAAGAGCAGCGTTCTCTTTCTTGGGTTATAGTATTGAACACAACTAGCCATTACGATCAGTGTTACAGGTTGAAAGTTTGTTGCTTTCAGCAGCAGTTTCAATGGCTTCTCAACTGAAAGCTCAAAGGAGCCCTTTGAATTTGTACCCTGCTTTTGATGAACAAAGTATAATATTTTCTCTACTTTCCAGGAAAAAATACCCACAGTAAAACAGTCAAAAATTCATATTACTACCGCCTTTTATAAATCAATTTAAGAAAAACAATCTTTGAGAAAGGTGATGCTACAGAACATAATGCACGGATTGCCTGTAACTATAGTGCTGAGAACTGAGAGGAGAACGCTTGTAGGCTGCAACTTGCTAGCTCGAAATTTGAAAGCTTGTCTTGGACATTTTTTCTCAGGCCAAATCCAGTTGTATTTCCTCATTCCTTCCTGTGAACCCACATTTATCGAAGTCCTCGTAAGCACAGAAGTGGTAAAGGCCTATATACCCAAGAGCAAAGCTAGTTTATCTCAACTGAAGCAGTCACTGTCACTACAGTGAGAGTGTTTGTATACAAACTGCAGAGTTTAAAGCAGAGCAGTAAGTGGAGGAATTTATGCCTTAGATGTCCCAAAGCTGTAGAGATTTACTGATAACGAGAAAGCTCCTTGGGATTTCATTAGAGACTGTTCACACAAACTTTCCAGTCCTTTCTTTCTTCTTCCACTCCCTCTGCCCCTCTTCATCTTCCTCTTTTTCCTTCCTTTAGTTTCGTCTTTTTAGTGTATGAACCTAAAGTTATTTTATTTTATCTTTATATTATAGGAAATCATTTTTTTAATCCTACAAATTATGCTTTTTCCTCAGACTCAAAAGTGATTTAATAAGTCTTGTCAATACTGGTAATTCTATTTCCTCTGTTGATGATTGATATGAAAATGTGATATTTCTCTTTTGATCAATGACAAAATAGGGATACTCTGAAGACCCCTAGAACTGTATTTATCAGTACTTTAAATTATCCGAAGATCAATATTGAGGTAAGGGTCATTGACTTATGTAGCTGATTTTCCTCTTGATAAATCCAGGAGGGGAAACATTGCTGCTCTTTATGAAGACCAAAGAACAATATCTTATTCACTGGATTGTAAATACTTAAGCTGTTATGAAAATGAAATGTCCTCGTGATCATATGTGAGATTTCTCTTAGGAACCTTTCTCGTGATCTCGTTTATAAAGTTTTATGGTCTTCATACTGGTTTACATGAAATCCCTTGGTGAGATAGAGGCCTCATATGGCAACTAGAGATCATATTTTCAGACTGCTACTAATGGTATAAGATACGGGTGGTGAAAGGCAAGGGACACCTGTTATATTCTGAGACAGCATGATGCTGTAGATGGAATATCGAGCTTGGAATTCAGAGATCTCTGCTACAGCCTTGTTTCTGCTGCATATTAGTTGTATGACTTTGGGCAAGTCTGAACTCCTGGGAACCTTTAGTATTTCATGTCCCAAAAGAAGCTGAATGAAGTTTGTCCAAAGTGATACAGATGCTTTATAGGATGAAATTTATTGAGTTTTCTCAGTCTAATGCCATTTTATAAAGATGAAATATAGTGTGACTATCGTAAATGACTTTAAATAATTTTAACACAGGTATTACCTATTAATATTTTTATATTTTCTGTATAGCACAAATCTGTGAATATACACAAGAAGCTTAGTGGAGTAAGAAATAAAACAATATAAGTAATATAATTTCTCTCAAATTTATATATACTGTCTCTGTCTCTTTAAAGAGAACGAACCATCAAAACTAAATTCAATCAACTTTGTCGTCTCCTCATTGTAACAGGAAATGATTTAAAAGCTTTCAAAATTCAAAAGGAAGTTAGATATTAACTGATAGAGGTAAAAGATATATATATATCTTATATATATATATATATAAACTTTATATATATATATATAAATTGACTATAGCCCAAAACAGTACTTAAAATCATATCATCATTCAAACCTAAGACATTTTTTCTCCACAAAAATGAATTTCAGAATCATTTTAATCCCTATGGAAACAAAATGGCCTACATTTGTTCCTTTAAAGTTTTCCTCTATCTCACACTTGGCCAGCTAAAATAACACACAAATACACTTTCATAAACTGAACACAAAAATTAAGCTGATACTAAGAATTGTGTCAATAGTGCTCTAGTCTAATAGGAATTATGTGAGAGAAAGAATTTTATCATCATGTCATATACTATTAGTATACAAAATGAAATGTGAAATGAATATGTTTTGAAAGTTTGCAGTTAAAACCACTTTGAATGTTCATGATGGCAGTGTGACTTAGAAAAACCAAAGTCAGAAGAATATGGTCACTAAAACAAACACAGAATCATATATACACCTGCACATAGAGCATGAAAGGAGGGCAAAGAGACAGAGAAAGACAGAAGTCAGGGGAAAGAAGGACAAAGACAGTGAAAACAAATTCGACACTTCATTGACTTGGCTGGTACTCCAGTCTGGTTCTCAAATGTTTTCCTACGATGTATTCCTGTTAGTATTCAACCTGCTGCACTGTTAGGAAGCAAGGGAATCATTATGAGATGGTGGTGCATTGGAAAGAATTGAGTTCATCTGATCATGTCCTGGAAGGGATTGTTTAATGATATTTCTCTGCCTCTGTCCATTCCCCTTTATCCCTGTCTCTGAATCACCTTCCTCTGCAATGGTCAGTCCCCTTTCAATCTGAAATAAGGCACAAAAAATAGGGTCAAGTGAGTATGAACTGTAACTTGTGAAACCATAAGCCCAAATAAGTGTTGTCTCTTTCTAAGGTGGTCATCACACTCTTAAATTATCAGCATATATTATATTATTTGTTAACTATTTTTTTTAGTAATCATCATCTTACCTCACAATGTCATATCATTGCTTACAATTCTTTATAATTGTTTTCCGGAAGAGCTGATAATATGGGGCATTTCTATACAGACATGAATTTTTCTTCCCTATGTGTGCTTCAGTGAGGTTCAATAGCAGTTCTTGGTATCTCTTGATTTATTCTCAAGATCTTATGTAAAACATAAATAATAAACTAATGTTACAGAATTAAATGTTTTAACACAAAAATAATCCCAAAAGGGAGACTATTTAAAGTTATCTCAGAATGAGCTATCCCATAGCTGCCTTATAAAGTTGACAGGAGTTTGAGAAGTAAGCATTTCATAATCCAAGTAATTAGAAGATGTTCTTAAATGTGAAAGGTCAAGGGATAGGATGACAGTGGAAAAGGAAAAGATCCTATTTAGAATGAATGCTGGTAGTTTTATAATTGGCTAGCTCCATTTCTACAATTCATTATTCTAATTTTTCACTTGCTTGTGTTAACTTCAACATAAACATAATATAACAAAATCTTTCCTTCCCAAGCTATGTGTGGACAATATTTTTCTATAGAATTCTTCTTAATATGGTTGATGATGTACAACCTTACACTTCAAAAGCAAAAATAAAAATTCTGAAACAATAATTTCCCTAACTTGAAAATCAAGAAATATTATTGATGTCTTAGTGGAAAATAGCTGGTAATATGCCACACACTACAGTGTTCTTTTATGTACAAACTCCCATTTGCACATTACCAGAAACATGGCACCCACATTGATGTGTAAACAGAACTATTTGTGAACCTTGAATTTGAATTAGGGAAATCTCAAGCAGGATATTGCAGGATTCTGACTGACCATGTTCACACTGACAAGAAGTGAGGAAAAACAGTACTTGCTTGCTAAGCATGCTCTTCTGGCTTCCTTATCAAGATGGAATTATATTTTGGAATTTTGAAGACATTAGTTTATGGACAGATTGAGCTAATTTCAGTAAAAACTTAATTTTAAAAAGGTGATGGTGAAAACTGTATTTGAAGAATAATCGAAGTTGATTTAAAACAATTCAGAACTTTGCATTTTTTACGACTAAACTATAAAGTAGGAACATAATATGTTGATCTAGCAACAAAACTAAATATGAAGGCCAAAGAAACATTTGGTGCAGTAATAATATGCAACTGCTTATGCTGGGCTTGAGAGGGATCAAGACTCTGAAGTTACAAGTGCCTCTCAGTGCCTCTTGATGATGTATTATGGAGTAACAGAAACAACTGCACATTCTCAAAAGCATTCCTGAGCTAAGACTTAAGCTTCTCAATTGCATTACTCAAGACTAGAATTTCTGTAAGTTGATCAGATAAAACACACACAGATATGGATTCTAGACTATATTTTAAAAATTCCTCAAGACAGTTTGCAATGAATTCACAATTCTTACACAATTTGGGAAATGGGGCACTGAAAGAGCAAAAAATTTCCACTTAGGTTTTCACTAGCAAAAATTAAAAAATGAAAAATGATTTCTGTGAATTAAGTATGAATTAACTTCAAGGATACAAGCTCTTCATTGGGAAAAGAAGATTAAAACTACTCATTTATGGAAATGTTGTATCACCTCCCCCTCCTATTAAAGTAATGGCTAAGTGTTCCACGATGGCCTGGACTTGCTATGTAGCCAAAGCTGACTTTGAACTTCAGATACTCTTGACTTTACCACCTGAGTTCTGGAACTACAAGCATATACCACCAACCTAGCATGCCTTCCTATTATTAGAGATTCCTAGTTTAGAGAGAAAACCATAAATGAAGTAGGAAAATAAGAATCTATTTATAAAAACAAGTTTCCTATGTTACTTAGATACCTCATCAGATTTACCTACAAGTGCAAAGAAATTGTGGATCTAAAAAAAAAAATACTGTGGCTCCTTAAAAGCTAAGCTAAGCTCCTAGAGTTATACCCAGAAATAGATGGCTGATGATCTCTGCCTTTTGCTGCTTCTCTGCTGACATAAGCAACTGAAGAATGTAGAAGCAATGTGCTTGAAAATGAGTAGCCTATAGTCAGGCATGTGGAGGCCAGGAAAGTTTTCAAAGAGCTCCAATTGTAGTTGGTGCTGAATAAAATCCTAATCATGGGTCTATTTTTGCGATGGGAGCAGGCAACATGGCCTTTGTTGAACTAGTAAATGTGTTACTTTCTCACTTTCAACCAGCTCTCTTCTTGATTTTCTCATTTTTTTTCTAGTAGGAACAGGACAGTTGAGTGATTATTAGTATAAAATGTGGCATCAGTTCACCAGAGTTAGAATCTGACTGTAAGCAAATTCAAAAAATTCAGTTTCCTTATCAGTGAAATGGGAGTTGATATGTCCTCTCAACAGGCTCCCAAATTGGGTCATCTGATAGTCAATTTAATCCCTGAGAGGTGATAGGCTCATAAGGGTGAATCAGAGGGTTGATCAGTTAATGGACTCATAAATTGATGGACTTTTTGGGAGGTGATAGACACTTTAGGATGTAGGCCCCAGTTTGATAAAGTAGAATAATAGACACTTTAGTGGCTCTCTCTTCTCCCAGACCCATCTTTGAAGCTGCTTTACATCCACCATGAGATGAGCAGCTCTGTTTCTCCATATTTAATTGGCATGGTTTTCCAACTCACTGTGGGTCCAGAAACAAGAAAACCAGTCAACCATGGAATATAATTTTTGAAACTCTGAACCGAAATCATTCTCACTTCTGTAAAATATTAAAGACCCTGAGAAAAAAATTAAAGGTTTTTAGCTGAGAAATTCCAATTTTAGTGTGTTCGGTGAATTTATCCTATTATTGTCAAGCTTGCCATCAATTTGTGATTTTCATATCATTTAAAAGCGAAACTATTTTTCTTATTGTTTCTCCTTTATATGACTTATTCCAGCACTGGGTGATTAAAGCGACTCCTTAATTTCTTTAGAAGTTGTGTCTTCCTTTTGGTATATCCATCTTCAACATGATGCACTGTGTCTCTCCTGGGATATATAAGAATGCCTCCCAACTGGTTTCTTAACACACAACCTGTTAAATTAATTTTCCTACGGTTTTGGATATAAAACCACCGCAGTTAAGCTAGGGATTAGTGCAGTAACAGCAGCATTGGCTATAGATGGAATTGTGCCACTGTTTTGTAGACTTGCTACATCCCCCTGTGTAGTTAATAGAGTTGTTGTGTCTTGCTATGCGACAAATACTGAGGGACCCATGAAACATATAACCATCTATGCAATGAGAATGTATTTTACAAAGGAAAAGCAACATTTGTTTTCTTCATTCTCATATTCCTATTGTAATGACAGTGTAGGGCATGTACTAAATCCTCAGTGAGCACTGCATGAAGGAGTAAATGAGATAATGAATGGAATTGTATCACAGATGCCTCTAATAACCAACATAGTGGATTGGATGTGTAGTGACCAGAAGATGATTCAAAGAGAGTTGACATTGTTACTTGACATCCAATTGCATGCCATGTTCCATTCAGTTCAAGTTGTGTTAATTCAGTCATCCTTTGGCATGTGCGAACAGGGAACTCATTTATAAACTTGAATAGTGTGCATTCAGACATGATTAACTATATGGGCTGGAAGCAGCATGGCAGCCAGATCCCCTACAGTTTCTAAAGGCAAGAAAGTTGAGAAATTGATGTAAAGAAACAAGAAGTTGCTTCTGCAAAGGAGACAATTCAAAATAGAGCTTAGTCAATGTGTACCGGTTTTAGTAGACAGAAATGTGTTTACTGGTAAGCAAGTTGCAGCATATGTTTTAACGTTTTAAAAAATGCAGGAAAAACTTCTTGAAATAAACAAATGGTCGTTAAATTGCTAAATGTTATTGCTAAAATATGATTCCAAAACACACACCAAATCCCTACCCCATATACATAAGTATATACATATATATGTACATATGCATAAATACACACACATTATATATATATACATACATATATGTATATATATATTCACAGAGAGTGTGGAGGGGTGGAGGAAGGTAGAGGGAGAGAGACACACACAAAGTCATAGACTGTGATATAAATATAGTGAACGAGGAAGGAGGTAATAGTGGTATCTGATAAATTGACACTATGTCTGCTTTACATATAGGCAACAGCAGCAAAGCTCCTTCACGGAGTGTGGATGGCATTCTGAAAAGGGAGCATGGCACTAACAAATAAGAGTTGGTGGCTAAAAGACAAGAACTTTTGAGTAAATTAGGAGCATGGGGACCATGGGAGAGGAGGAGAGAGGGGAGTTGAAGGGGAGGAGAGAGGGAAGGAGCAGAGCAGAGAAAAATGTATAACTCAATAAAATCAATAATAATAATAATAATAAAAAGATGGTGGCTAAATTATTCAAAAGAAGTCATATGTCAACATATGTGACTATGCTTAGGAGTTTAACTTTGTACAGGAAGACCTACCTCTAGACAATGAGGTTGCTTAGGAGTTCTCAAAGGAAAAATATTTTTAAGAGGTCAGAAATAAGTAAGTTCTATAAGCTTGAAATGCAAATATGCTGCAGACCGGAATGAAGTCCTAAAGTAACCAACCATGCCATTTTCTCTTTTCCAAATAGTAGAAAAGTATGTCTTTCTACATCCTCATTCCTGGGAATAACACAAGGGAGGTAAGTGAAGCCCCAGGAGACCAGGTAGGTTGCCTAACGCTCTATGCTAAGCAAGTGATCACATGTTCCCTTTGGGAGCTAGCAGAGATTCTCTTTTCTGAACAAGTGGAAAAAATTCCTGCTCCTCCTGCCTTTCCACATCTCAGGAAAGACAATAATAACATCTGCTATGAGATCCAGCAGCTTGCACTTAGGAGATAACTGTGTCAAAATAGTAAGAGTTCACCCATGCAGGTGCTGTGGGTCAGGGAAGTGCAGATGCTAACTAAGGGCTCATAAAGGTCATCCCCAACAGAGGGCAACTGGAAAGAGCCAGACTGGGAAAACTGAGGTTTTGCTCTACCAAAACCAAGGGTTGCCTGGCAAACGTTGAATTACAAAGGCAGACTTAAATAAAAAGCAAAAGAGCCTACAATGCCAGTGTTTCTAAGTAAACTCAAATGCCCTGCTTATACGGTCCTGACCGTGTTCAAGGCACAGGCACTGTTCCCTCCATCCAGCTTCTCATCTGTGACCTAAAAAAGGATATGAACTCTGTCTTTGCAAAGCCCCCACAGTCAAGACAGGAGAGGGCTTCAGAGGCAAAACAATCTCCATGGGAAAAACTCCAATTTAGAATTTCTTGGATAGAAGGGACACAACTCAGCATATTCAAGACTGTTGGGTCAAGTTGATGAGTAGGTGGGGAATTCTCTAGTAAAACGGTGTTTTGTTTGGTTTTGTTGGGGCTTTGTTTCATCTAGCTCCCTTCATACAACAGACCACTATTCTGTTTTATGTAGCCCAACTATGTATAACTTCTCTATCACCAGCTCTAAATCACCAACCATCGCAGCTTGAATTTCACTAGTTAGGTTGTGTTTGTGTCTAGGAGACCTGATTGAAGAAACAAGTTAACTATACTAGATGAATATGGATATAAATGTTCGATAACGCTTTGTTACCTAGTCCCTCTGAGGTTATTTCTTTTACTCTTCAAGGGCTGCACCAGCATCTGGTTCCACTGTGTAGCCCTACCTTCTTAAATGCATAGGTGCACACACCCTTGCTTTTTTCCCTGCTGGTTATGCAGCTGGTGGCTGAAGAGAAAGAGGCTCTGGACAAAGACTTTCCTTTCCGGCCAGGGAGAAAGAAAAGATCTGGGTTATTTCACGGATTCATTAGGAATGAGCTTCCCACCCTCCCTCCTCTGTATCTCATCATGTTCTGTCTGCAAAATGCAGAGTTAGGGAGACAAAAGCCCCGCCGTCTTTCTCATCTAACATTAGTTTAAGTAGGAAAGTTAAAATTATAAGAGAAAACAAAAACCATGGAAGAAAACCAGTGTTGGGCAGAAAGAAGCAAGCAACTACAAACTAGCTTCTAGGTGTTCTTTAAAAGGAAGCTGTTATAAAGGTGTAGAACGGTCGGGAAACTGCTCTCTGGCCTTGGTGGGTTGTAGAACTGAGAAACCTTGGGTTGGCGCCAAGTTAACAGTCCTAGGCCCCGCAGGGGGCCAGGCCCAAGTTTTGGAAAACAGAGTCAAAGTCAGGGGCTATTGTGGTCCAGACAGAAGCAGAAAGACACGACAGGCAGGTTTCCTTCCTGCCTCGCTCTTATCTGAGGGTGCAGAAGGCAGTAGAAGCATGCCTGGGGTGCAGGTGAGGCTTGTCTACCCTAAGCGGGCTCCAGTTCCCCTCGCTTCCCAACTAGCAGCTTCCCACCCCCACTCGTTTCCACTCCAGCGCTCTGGCCCCCTCCCGCTCCTCCCTCAGCACCTCCCCAGCCCCGCCCACGCTCTCCCACTCGGCCTGAGACTGCCTCGTAAGTAGCCCGGGACCTGAGCCTGCGGCAGCCTGTGAAAGGAAAACAGGGAGAAAGTTAAGTGCAGCTTGGACGAACGAGATCCCCTCCTCTTCCAACCTGCAGCCCAGGATACTGATTCGAGCCGCGCCTTACCGCGCAGCCCGAAGATTCACCATGGTGAAGATCGCCTTCAATACCCCCACGGCGGTGCAAAAGGAGGAGGCGCGCCAAGATGTGGAGGCACTCGTGAGCCGCACCGTCCGAGCTCAGATCCTGACGGGCAAGGTAGTTCCCACTCGGCCTAGGTCGGCCTGCTGGAGTTTGGGAATGGGGAGAGAAGGGAGGGTATACAGGTGCAGAGGTCAAAATGTTAGGTGTCCTGTAGTCCTCGAGTTCCAGGCAGGCCAACTGTAAATTGCATGGGCCACCTTTTGCTCCTCTTCGACTCATGCCCTACTGCATCCTTACAATTCCATCCCTTAACACCACCTATCCCAGGAAATTGTTGGAAGGAGCTTGAAGAAATTCCTCCATGTCATTTTGTTCTGGGAAATGGGGTTACAGAATTAGCCAGAGACACAATTATAGCTACAGGGAATGAGTAGCCACATGGGGTGAGCAAGGGCAAGAGACTTAACTGTTCTTTCTTTACTTTTGACTTGAGTGAAATTATGTGAATCTGTATCTTTGTAGGATTGCTGATTTGAGAAACAAGGGGCGGCCTTAACTTCAAGCTGTATGGGTTGGGGCAAGTTGTGTGTGTCTGTACAACACACACACACACAGACATTTGTGTGTATTTTTAGGTAGACACTGTTAACGGTTAGGTAATGGAGCTGTCAGAAACATATATTGGATTTAATTCTTGGCCAAACTCTTGTAAAAATAAATTTTGAGATTCTCTTTTTTTTTTCTTTTGGTTGTTATTTCTTCTTGAGCAATATCCCACTCCCCTCTTACAGATGTCTGAAGCATTTCCAACGTTGCAATTTAAACAGCTCATTTTCCATGCACTGGAGAGGTTCTCTCTTCCCAGGTTGTTTGTCTAGTTCAATATATAAAAAACTAACGGCTTTTGGAGTGTTGATAAACTATCATTTTTTTTCCTCAGTAAAATCTCAATTTTAAAAGGCGACCATATTTTCTTCTGCATCTGTGGAATCTGCAGGAATGGGACTTGATCTGCCCTAACTTGTCCTGTTGTCTTTAGAAAGTTTTCCCTTTTAGGTTTAGAGTGGCTATTTGAAAAGCGTTTTGAGTGAGCTATGAGTTCATGTAGTAAAATGTAATTCTGCATACAGTTTGAGATAATGCGCTGCCGCAGAACTTCCATCGTGGAAACTTTCAATATTGAACGCTGCAATCAAACTAGCTTTTGTGTATCACACATTCTGGAACTCAAAAGCAACACCCCCTTGTATTGTTGAGGTTTTAATTAAATGACAGAAGGTCAAATATGTAGTTGTCTTCCTACTAACTTTATAAATGAACCATGGCCAGATTTGAGGGGAGGTCTAACTAGATGCCAGTAGTTAAAAATAGCTACACAGTAATCCTTTTTTCCCCTCACCACCAAAAAACTTCAAGAGTTGTAGAAAGATTCAATTAATATGTAATGCTTTGGTCAGTCCTGTGGTGAGATGAGGAATAAATAAAAACAAATATCTCCTCTTTGATTTTATTTCTTTGTTAGGCTTTAGAGAAGCCGCAATAGAACCCCAGCATGGCCTCTTTGACAGTACTACTTGCCATATCACATTGCGATACAGGGATTAGGCCTGATCAACAGAGACTGAACACGTTGAACTCATATTGGCAAATAATATGCAGTGACTTTTAAAATACACTTTGAAAAGAAATTAGCTATGATAATTGATTCATTCAGTTATGTTGAATTCCAACAGTGTTAAATGAAAACAAAAGAAATCCTTTTTCTTACTGACCAGGCGTGTCCAGCTAATCCAAGACCCTCATACTTTAGCCATTCTTAATGATAAACTTCCTGAATTATTGGAAAAGAGAAATGAAGTTACAGTACAAATTGTTCTTCTGTCTCAGTAATAAGAAAAAAATTCATTCCTCAAAGAATTTCAAATTAAGCTATTATATGCTTTTTAGCAAGTCATTTCATCTTTCTGTGCCCAAATTTAATTATCTAAAATATGCCTTCTAAGAACCTGCAACTGTATTACAGTAATTAGTAGTCAAAACTTAAAATTTGGTTTCTGTACTACTAAATATTAATTTAGATTTTTAACGAAAACAATTAAGGTATTTCAGTATGTGTTGACTATAATTGATGAAATATGCTTAATTAAATTATTAAGAAAATATAAATTTCAAATTTTGACCTTTAAAAACTATATTTATTTTGTGAACAAAAATTATCATATGATTCTCTACCCTTCCTTTCTTGCACATTGACATACATTTTTCACCAAATTGTCTTAAGATCACTTAAATGTCCAAAACAGCAATTTCATGAAAAATTCTAATGGTAGACAAACTAAAATAATTTTTAATACCAGCTTGTATTGTCAGGGCTGAGATTTGCTGCCTTCACTTATTCTCTCGCTGAGTAATAATGTGGCTGAGGGGTATATTGTGACATGAAAATCGAAATAGTAGGCCTTTTAGTTCCATGCCCTATGGAGGGTGCAGTTAATCAGTTACTTTTTGTTTTGAATTTTTCTTTAGAATCCGTCAGCAAATTATTGATTTGACAGAACGTTTAAATCACTGCTTTACAAACAGCTCTGTATGTAGCAAATCCTCTGCTTTTAAATCTAGCGTTTACACTAGGACTTGGAAAATAGCATTATTGCAGTATATAGACTAATAGACAATACCAGGAAGCTTTATACTTAATAATAAAGTTAGGAATATTAGAAAATATATAATTAACTTCAATTAATTTCTAAAATGAAATAATTCCTTTCTAACTTGACAATAAAGCTTCTTGAAAAGTAGCCAACAAATTGAAGGTTACTAGCACTCCTTTAAGCTGATAAATTGATTTCAAAGCAAGTAGCAAAGTGTCTATTTCTATAGACTAAAAAGCCAGTGTTTATAAAACTATGACTAGTTTCAATTATTTAAAGAGCATACTTTTTAGAGACAACCTGCACTATATCATATCTAGTTAAAAATACTCTTTATCCATTAAACATTTGTTTAAAAAGTAGATCTATATTAAGTACTTTTATTAAAAATATGTCATTCTATAAATTAATGGTTATTTTAACATTCTACAAGTACATATTTTAAAATAACATATTTATATTTAATTTTGAAAATGCTAGAAGGAAGGCTAGTGTTAGTGGAGATATTCTCTATATATTAGCATCAGAAACTGTCTTCAAATGACTTTAGATTAGTTTGTTTTCAAAATATTTTGCTTTTCAGGGGTGATAAGTTGCACACAGAAGCAGCTGTCTAAAAATATTATCTTTTTAATTTTGTTTCTAATCAATAGGAGCTCAGAGTTGCCACGCAGGAGAAAGATGGCTCTTCTGGGAGATGCATGCTTACTCTCCTAGGCCTCTCATTCATCTTGGCTGGGCTGATTGTGGGTGGAGCCTGCATTTACAAGTACTTCATGCCTAAGGTAATAATTATAGCTCTTACTATTTGGAATTACTAATTGCCGTGTATTTCATTAGCAACCTAAATAATTATGTGGTGGTAACCAGAGAAATGAAGACTTGAGGAATGTTTTCAATTACCTTTCACTCTGCCATTGCTTAGGTTTCATAACGCTGTAACAAACAAGTCTCAGGTTAACACAGTACATGAGTGTAAGAGACAATTCAGGTGTCATGGCGATGAATATTGCAAAGTCTTAAACTTCCCTTTTGTCTCTTAGAGCACCATTTACCACGGTGAGATGTGCTTCTTTGATTCTGAAGATCCTGTAAATTCCCTCCATGGAGGAGAGCCATATTTCCTGCCTGTGACCGAGGAGGCTGATATCCGTGAGGACGACAACATTGCAATCATTGATGTGCCTGTTCCCAGTTTCTCAGATAGTGACCCTGCAGCAATTATCCATGACTTTGAGAAGGTGGATTTTTCTTTCTTGCAGTTATTCAAAATTTTTCTCTAGTCCTTCTTTACTGAAAGACAATGAATTTATTCATAAATGAACACCGTTTTGGAGCCAAACCTTTTCATTGTGTTGTTGTTGGGTAGGCGTAGTAAATTTTCAAAAAAGATCTGGCTGTTTGTTCTGATGGTACGTGAAAATCTGGAGTATTAATACGCATCGTTTTTCACCTCCCCAACAGGGAATGACTGCTTACCTGGACTTGCTTTTGGGAAACTGTTATCTGATGCCCCTCAATACTTCCATTGTTATGACTCCAAAGAATCTGGTGGAGCTTTTTGGCAAACTGGCAGTATGTATTTCAGAGATCATTTTTTTCTTATAAGCACTTCCAAATAATTTTGCTTCATTATTCAAAAAAGCTAATGAATTGGGCCAGACATTCCATCTCGTTGAAATATTTTTTTAATGAAAAGTGTAAGCTGTGCCAAAATAGATGGAACTGAGGTATTTTATGTTAAGCAATGTAAGCCAGTCAGACAGACAAATGCTTTATGTTCTTCATATATAGAAGCTAAAAGTGTTCACCTGAACTCACAACACTGATTAATAGAAGTTGAAAAGGGCATGTATGTGGGGGGAGGTGGATAAAGGGAGGTTGGATTTTATCAATGCATGCTGTGTGTATGTGCAAATAGCACACTGAACTTGAAACTCATAAATGTATATATGTATAATAAAAATAGTATATAAAACTGCTCTTAAATGAATTCTATTTTTAATAATGTCTATTTTTAAAAGGATGTAAGTGGGGATTTTAATACCATCTTTAAGAATTTATTGTCTTAATTTTTTTTCTTTGCACTTTTAGAGTGGCAAGTATTTGCCTCACACTTACGTGGTTCGTGAAGACCTGGTTGCTGTGGAAGAAATCCGTGATGTTAGTAACCTTGGTATTTTTATTTACCAACTTTGCAACAACCGAAAATCCTTCCGCCTTAGACGCAGAGACCTCTTGCTGGGTAGGTAATTTATTATTTTTGGGTGAGCAGAAGAGAGTGAGGGTAGACTGCATGGAAATGAGCATGTTGAAATACCTCTTCATGGACACAGACAACTAAAAAGCCATCTGTTTGTGTCTTCACAGGTTTCAATAAGCGTGCCATTGACAAATGCTGGAAGATAAGACACTTCCCCAATGAATTTATTGTTGAGACCAAGATATGTCAGGAGTGAAGAAGGGCAGATAAAGAGTATCCTTGGTATTGAGAAGTCAGCAGCTTACAGTATGACTTTAGTAATGGGATACTCATGATATTTACTCATGCATTTACTCTATTGCTTATACTGGAAACGGAAAGGGGGGAGAAAACTACTAACCACTGCAAGCCATTGTCCAATTCAAGTTTAATTGACATTGCTTGCTGTTTGCAACAAATTAAATGATTATCTTTTTTTGAATTTATAGGGTTTAGATTCTGAAAGCAGCATGAATATGTCATCTAACATCCTGACAAAGTCCATCCTCTGTTTTTATTTAAAGCAAGCTCCTGATAAAATCATATGGATAGAGCATGCTTTAAATTTAAAATATTTCAAGTTGTTTTGACATTTTTGTGTGAAGCATGTCAAATCTCTTAACATTTTTTTTGCTTCATTCTTCATTTTGTTCAATTCTCCTGACTTTAGAGATTACATTTTTTGCATTTCTATCAGGTGCTCTGTAATGAATCTGACTCATATGTGAACAATAATCATGAGGAAGTAATTTTTTACGCATGTAATGATTCTTTCTCACTGATATCTGTGTTGTGAAATCCACAAAGCTGTACAGGTGCTGAATGCTGTAAGGAGTTCTGGTTGTATGAATTCTACAACCCTATAATAAAGTTTACCATATTCAATCATGTTTTATTTTTATCATTTGACAAATACTTAATGTGGAAATTATTATTTATTTGGCTTTTGGTTACAGAAATCAGACATAAAATTATGAACATAACTGTATCCATTACCACTTCTACATATTTATATTTCACAAGCTCACATTTCCCCATTTTCATTCTGTATTAATTGCTTTTTTTATTTTATTGAGAAAAAGAAAAAAAAGTTTCCGCCTCCTCCCAGCCTCCCATTTCCCTCCCCCACCTCCCACCCTTCTTCCCCTCCCCCCACTCCTCTCCCCCTCCCTCTCCAGTCCAAAGAGCAGTCAGGGTTCCCTGCCCTGTGGAAAGTCCAAGGTCCTCCCCCCTCCGTCCACGTCTAGGAAGGTCTTGTTATGTAAATTCAACTACTTATAGAAAGTCTTCAGCTCAGAACAATTTAAGGCATTTTAATGGTTTTTCTTTTTCATAGAAACATAAACAACCAGCTATATCAGACCACCAAATACTAACACTGAATAAGACATTGAGACTTTCTTAAGTTAAATTAATTTATTCAATGTGTGGGTATGCAGCAAAATGAGTATGTGGAAGTCAGAGGACTCCTTTGTTGAGTAGATTCTCCCCTTCCTCCTTGACACTTGTGCTGGACATGGAACTCAGGTCCTTGGATTGTAAGGCTTGTCGAGGCCTGTGCTTTAGCATCTGGAACACTGGTTCAATGCTAATGATTTTTAACAATGCCACAAGCCTGACATCTTTACACATTTACCTACGAGTATAAACTCCGCACCACATGGGCCAGTATTATAATTTCTCTTCTATTTGCTGATAGTGACTATTGCTCAGTTTCTGTGGACTAAATTCCCAGTTCAGTCGAGGGCTTTAAAATATTATTATTTTAAAATAAAGTTAAAAACAAATCTTTAACTTTATAAATTCAGAAGCAAAGATGCACACTGAAAGAAAGATATAGGAAGAGACTAAAGGTCCAATGGTTAGGAAGCAACCAGGACTGTTATGTTCAAGAACTGGTTCTCAGCTGGACACAGAGAAATGCATCTGTGCAACCAGCTACTCTGGCAGCTGAGGGAGAAAATAGCCTAGGAATTTAAGATCATCATATGCAACATACAGAAACTGTGTCTCCAAAAGAAAAAAAAAATCAATAACAAAGACAAAAGGATAGCCCTGGAAACAGATACAAGTAACATTATACAGATTAAACAAGTCATATTTAGAAATATATTTAGGAATACACATATACAGATATGCATGAATAACAATTAGTGTAAAAAGTGGCCGTGGATTTGAAGGAGGATTTGGAGGGAGGAAAGGAAAAGAAACTATGTAATATTATAATCTCAAATATTTTGAAAAGACTGAGGGGGAAAAAGAAAAAGTAGTGAAAAGAACTGATTCTTTAAAATAAGGAGAAGCCAGGTTTTGGTGGTGCACACCTTTAATCCCAGCACTCGGGATTCAGAGGCAGGCAGGCTGCCAGGCAGATCTCTGTGAGTTCGAGGCCATCCTGTTATACAGAGCGAGTTCCAGGACAGGCTCCAAAGCTATACAGAGAATCCCTGTCTTGAAAAAAAAACCAACAAAAACAAACAAACAAACAAAAAAAACAAGAAGGGACGACGAAGAGGTGGCTTAGCATTCAAGAGCACTGGTTGCTCTTTCAAGGAACCCAGTTTCGATTCCCAGCCTCCACACAGCAGCTCACAATCATCTGTAAGTACAGAGTCAGGGAATCCAATCTGGCACACTCCCTTTTTGTGGCCACAACAGGCATTAGGAACACTGGTGGTACACATGTAGGAAAACATCTATATACACAAAAATAAAACTTTATAATAGAAAGATAGGGTACAAGATTTAAAAAATAAAAAAGAATATTTACAGAGAACTTGATGAAGTTCAACAGTCTTCTTCAAAAAATTGATTAATTATATAATATATGCTAGATTATATAATACAGTATATATTATTTATGTTGGAAAAAGTAAATGCATTATATTCAAATTCTATATAATCAATACTAGATTATATAATACAATATATATATTATTTATGTCAAAAAAGTAAATGCATTATTTTAAAATTCTTCATGTTTCTTGGTGAGTCCCAAAAAACAATGGTTGTTTTTGTACATATTCAGTGTTGTTCCAGAAATGCTAGCCCATGTGATTATATATAAGATAAATGTATCATTTTCAAAGATTCAGAGAGAATGAACCTGTGTTTGCTAACAGATAAATTTGTCCAAACACTAGAGACTAGTGGGTCAAATAAAATTTATACAATGATTAATCATGATAAAAAACAAATGAATGACTTCCTTTCATACCATTAGTTTTATTCCACCCACTGCACTCAGTAGCAACAGAAATATAAAGGAAATTTCTTTTTATTTGGAAGTAAATGAGAAAGCTTAGTTAAAAGACATAAATTAAGGATTTTGTGCAACTAAAAAGAGAAGACAGAACATTAAAAAAAATCTTCTCAAATTAATTTGTTTAACCTCATCCCAATCAGAATGACAGAAATATATAAGTTTTAAAACTTTTCAAAATTATTTTAAAGGTTTTCTAGAAGCATAAATAGTTGAGGACAGATAAATAAGCAAATATAATTAATTAGAGACAAAGATATCTTACATTAATAGCCAATGAATCACTGCTAAACATACAATAATTCTATCAACTACTTTCATACAAGTTAGAAAAAAATAAATAATGCCTGTGAAAGAAATGCAATCATGTAAAACACCATGTTTGAATACAAGCATCCATAGAACTTTGCCTTTTACATCAAATTTTGCTGAAAAGGAGTTAACTGAAAAAGCAGAAGTTTTGCTGGGGTTATACGTAGGAAGTGGTCTCCAGTGCCCATGTGTTGTAGAGTACTTCCCACTTTCTCTTCTATCAGGTTCAGTGTGTTCAGACTGATATTGAGGTCTTTAATCCATTTGGACTTGAGTTTTGTGCATGGTGATAGATATGGGTCTATTTTCATTCTTCTACAGATTGACATCCAGTTGTGCCAGCACAATTTGTTGAAGATACTCTCTTTTTTTCCATTGTATACTTTTAGCTCCTTTATCGAAAATCAGGTGTTCATAGGTTTGTGGGTTAAAGTCAGGGTCTTCTATTCGATTCCATTGGTCGACTTCTCTGTTTTTATGCCAATACCAAGCATACAAATGGATGGAAATAGAAAACACTATCCTGAGTGAGGTAAGCCAGACCCAAAAAGAGGAACATGGGATGCACTCACTCATATTTGGTTTCTAGCCATAAATAAAGGACATTGAGCTTATAATTCGCTATCCTAGAGAAGTTAAATAAGAAGGTGAATCCAAAGACAAACATATAGGCATCCTCCTGAATATTAACCTTCATCAGGCGATGAAAGGAGACAGAGACAGAGACCCACAATGGAGCACCGGACAGAAATCTCAAGGTCCACATCAGGAGCAGAAAGAGAGGGAGCACGAGCAACGAACTCAGGACCGCAAGGGGTACACCCACACACTGAGACAATGGGGATGTTCTATTGGGAACTCACCAAGGCCAGCTGGCCTGGGTCTGAAAAAGCATGGGATAAAACCGGACTTGCTGAACATAGCGGACAATGAGGACTACTGAGAACTCAAGAACAATGGCAATGGGTTTTTGATCCTACTGCACGTACTGGCTTTGTGGGAGCCTAGGCAGTTTGGATGCTCAACTTACTAAACCTGGATGGAGGTGGGCGGTCCTTGGACTTCCCACAGGGCAGGGAACCCTGATTGCTCTTCGAGCTGATGAGGGAGGGGGACTTGATTGGGGAAGGGGGAGGGAAATGGGAGGCGGTGGCGGGGAGGAGGCAGAAATCCTTAATAAATAAATTTTTAAAAAAAGCAGAAGTTTTTATTGACACATTGTGAAACAAGATGACATTCATAGTCATCCACTTCCAGTGTCTCCAAAATATTCGTAACTAATGAGTAATTTTAAAAGGGAAATATTTAGAACATCTAAAAAGTATAAATGAATGTTAATTTGGAGCCAGAATCTGAAACTCAATATGTAAGAGATGTTGGTTCTGTGAGTACCTGAAAATAATTACAGATATGGGGAATCATCTATCTCAGCAGTTTATTTTTTTCGAGACAGGGTTTCTCTGTAGCTTTGGAGCCTATCCTGGAACTAGCTCTTGTAGACCAGGCTGGCCTCCAACTCACAGAGATCCGCCTGCCTCTGCCTCCTGAGTGCTGGGATTAAAGGAGTGCGCCACCACCGCCTGGTTCTATTTTAGTAGTTTTTAACCTATAGATCACAACTCCTTTTTTGGGGGGAGGGAGGTCAAATGACATTTTCACAAGGGTCACCTAAGACCATTAGAAGGCATAGATTATTACGTTATAATTTACAACAATAGCAAAATTACAGTAATGAAGTAGCAACAAAAATAATCTTATGGTTAGGGGGGGGCATCACCATAACATGAGAAACTGTATTAAAGGGTCACAGTATTAGGAAGGCTGAGAGCCACTGCTCTAATAGGCATTTTGTGAACAGTTTAGGTTCCATAACCTAATACAATGTTTGTTTTCTATTTAATGCCTCTAATATGATTAAATATACATTAATCATTGACTGGGTATTGTGTTGTTTATTTAGGGTGCATACTATTCTGAGAAAAACAATATGGACACTCACTATTTTATACATAGTCTTATTAAAAGATATTTTTTAATTGTAAAATTTTGTTATAAAGAAAAAATAGGTTTTGTGACTGTGTTGGTGCCCCAATCCCTCCATTTGAGGGATTCTTGCCTGGTTACAGAAGATGGCTGGTTCAGGTTCCATGTCCCCCTTACTAGGTCTTATTGTAGCATATTATGTCTCTTATTTGGTTGATGTCCCTGGGAGACCTGTTTTTATTTCTGAGGAGAGATAGAGGGTACATGAATCTTGGGGAGAGGGTAGGCTGTGGGGAAGAGACTCGGGGCAGAGCAGGGAGGGAAAACTGTGACTGGGATGCAATATATGAGAGAATAGAATAAGCAAAGAAAAATAGGATGTTTATGAGAGTTTGTAAGTGGGGACTATTCTGCTCCATTAGTGAGCTGTTGATAGGAATGTGAAATTTGAGCTGAAAGATAAGGAACATTAAAATAATTATTGAAAAGAACATTTATGCTGAAGGACAGGGAAACAAAGTTCCTAAAGCAGAAGAAGAATGATTGTTGTAAAAAATGAAATAGAAATGATGTAGAAGGGTCATCTGTCTATATATTAATTTCATTGGTTAATAAAGAAACTGCCTTGGCTTTTTGATAGGACAGCAGCTTAGATAAGCGGAGTAGACAGAACAGAATGCTGGTAGAAAGAGAGCAGAGTCAGGCAGACACCATGGAGCCAGCTGCTAGGTCAGACACCATAGCTCTCCTCTCTGAGATGGACGCAGATTAGAATCTTCCCAGTAAGCCACCACCTCTTGTTACTACACAGATTACTAGATATGGGTTAAAGCAAGATACGAGAGTTAGCCAAGAAGAGGCTAGATATAATGGGCCAGGCAGTGTTTAAATGAATACAATTTGTGTGTTGTTATTTCAAGTGTAAAGCTAACCATGTGGGAGCCAGGAGGGACAAAAAACAGGCCTACTCACCTCCTCACTACATAGAAAGGATTATTAGCACATTGAGAAAAGAGAACACTAGCAAAGACAGTGCTGGGAAAATTAGGCAGAGTCTACATCATATATCATTTTGTAGAGTATAAGAGAACTTTGTCTTTATACTTAAAGTATTGAAAAACCACTTGATAATTTTAAGCAAGATCATGCCTAGAAGCAGGTTGCTATTTTTAAAATATCATAGAAATAGCTGTTGGGATTACATTCTACTATGTAGTAAACAACAAACTAGAAAATGAGACTAAGAAAGTGACAACTATGAAAGAGAGGGAAGGAAGCCAATACATGTTGTGTCTATAAAAATGGCAGAAAATAATTTGGGACTGGATATGCAGGGTGAGGGGATGTCAGGGGGTCTTGCCATGGCTCTTTCTCAGATTTTTTGACCTAAATGTTTGGGGTAAAAATGCAAGATGGTTTATTCTTCTACACTCTAGAACTTAAAAAGAATAAATGAGGAAAAACTGATATTCAATATATCACCATGGTCTTGACAGCAAACATGGCACCTTTAAATTAGATAACAGAGGATTTGTAAACAAATACATAAAGTATACATATGTATACATACATAAAAATACATAATGAATTATGGATTATGGGACAAAATAGTGTAAGAGCGAGAGTACAGAGAGAAAGGTTGTTAAATGGCTACCCTCTGGATATGACTTGGGTGTTAAAGTCATGAATTCACCACAGCTGGAGTTACCTGCAGAAGACCTGCACAAGATCAGGCCAGTTAAAACTTTCAACATGGTCCAAAAATAAAAAAATAAATAAATAAAAGCCCGGTAGTGGTGGCGCACACCTTTAACCCCAGCACTCGGAAGGCAGAGACAGGTGGATCTCTGTATCTCTGTGAGTTCCAGGCCAGCCTGGTCTACAAGAGTTAGATCCAGGACAGGCCCCAAAGCTATAGACAAACCCTGTCTTTAAAAAGCATAAAAAATTTCAGCGTGGAGAAGGAGGAGCTCCTGAGGTCCCAATTTTTTTGCAGTGTAACTATTGGCAGTTGACAGATACAAGGGGAGGGAGTGTCACTTCTTTTCACTGGGAATTGGTAAGGTCACTGCTTTATTCTTCATGCCTCAGTAGATGACCCCATACAGAGACACATATGGGTAGCATTAACTTGACTCACTGGGTTAAAAAAAAGATGGCATCAAGTCTCACACCTCCCATGGCTGCAATGGAAGGCGAATATCCAGGGTAAGGACTAGACTTCACTCCAGGTTATTACCACAGGGTTGGATAAAGTTACACATCTCCCTGCAGATCCAGCAGAAGCTACAGACCTATGATAGGGACCTGTCCTGAGTTAGGGTAAGGTCTACTGGTGTTTGGGGGAAGTTTCACATTTTTAACAACTGTGGGCTCAGAATGGGGAAAAGATTTGACTCTGGATTAGGTTTACAGTCACAATGGACCTTTTACAACTCTGGAAGCTACAGACTAAGCCTGGGAACCATATCCGACTTTGAGCAAGGCCCATAAGTATATAGAGAGATCCACAACTCATTTTAAAAGTTGAAGGCCCAGTTCGGAGGCTCCAATCAACACAGGACAATACCTGGCCTTCAGGAGATGACTCAGGATAGAGCCTCTGACCCTAAATGCCAGTACCATAGGAAGAAACTATACAATAATCCTATCCACTAAGTGCTGCAATATCATCACTGACCACAAAAAGGGACATACATTTAAAAAATAAAAAAATTCAAATAAAAGAAAAAAACTCAACTAATAAACTGACTCCAGATGTGAAAGTACCGATGTAGAATCAGGAACAACATTAAAATACAAGACAACATGTCTCCTCTATGACTCACTAATATCATAATAATGATACCTCATAAAATACATTTGAAGAATTACCAGACAAATAGTTTAAAAGAATATTTATAAATATTTTGCAACAATTCAAAGATAAGAGTAGCCTCAAGCGGAATTAAAACAAGGAGATTAATGGAATAAGGAAGCTAATTCAAGATATGACAATAGAATTATTGGAGAAGACCCAAATGGAAATGATGGTAGAAATGAAAGAGTCAATAAGCTAAATAGAAATCTTGTTGAAATGTCTCAACAACAGAATGGATCATGTAGAAAACAGAATTGGGGGCAGAAAACAAAGTAGAGGAATTGGATTACTCAGTTAAAGTCAATGAGAAATTAATATATGAACACCATGAGAGAGAGAGTGCTCTGGGATGCCATGAAAAGACCTAACCTTGGAAAAAAAAAAAGAGAAGACCTAACCTTGGATTAGGAGCATAGAAGGAGAATACCATAGTGCAGGCATAAAACATAATTTCAGTGAAAACATGGAAGAAAATTCCCAAACATAGACAAAAAGAAATCCATCCAAGCACAACAGACCTACAAAACTATATATAGGAAGAGCCAGAAAAGAAACTCCCCCATGACATAGTCTAGTTAAACACTTTAACACAGAAAAGGTCAAAATTATTAAAGCCAGCAAGAGCAAAAGATCAAATCACTAACAAAGGCAGCACCATCAGAATAATGCTTGATTATTCATCACAAATATTAAATCAGAAGAGCTTTGGAAGGTGTACTTCAAGTTCACAAGGACCACATTGTTAACACAGACTGTTACCCAGAAATACTGACTGAGCAAAAATAAAAACTTCTGTGGTAAAAATAGATTAAAGGAATTTATGACCACTCAGTCAGGTCTGCAGAGGCTACTGTAAAAGAGTACTTTGGCCTGAAGACAGGGATACATAAATCCAAGAAATCACAGGGAATAAAAAAAAATTCCAGAATCATTTGTCAAGTGATCTAAGAAAACATCAAAATAAGTAGTAATTAATACCCATCATTCAAAACAAATTCAGTACTAATAATGGTATAAATTCCATAACGAAGAGACACAGACTTGCAGATTGGATTACAAAACAGGATCTAGCTTTTTGTTGCCTTCAAGAAATACAGAGCAGGACTGAAGAGATAGCTTCATGGCTTGGAGCATTTACTCTTCTTCAGAGGAGTTGTGTTTGGCTCCCAGCCCAGACATAGCAGCTTACAATTGCCCATAACTCTATTTCCAGGAGATTCAGTGCTCTGTACTTCCCCTGAGGGCTCCTGTATGCATGTGGTGCATATAAACACACACACACACACACACACACACACACACACACACACACACACAACTAACTAACTAATTAACTAACTAAATCTTTTTTTAAAAAAAAATACTGTTACATCTGCTGGCCTGTCAACTGGGTACCTTGTCCCTTTAAGAGAAAAGCTACTCCCACTCTCAACCCCCTCCCCTTCCTTTTCCACTGAGGCAAGTGGATTTCGCTTTCCTACAGCCTATACTCTCTCTTTCAATCCCTCTTCTGAAGAGGTGGCTGCTGCCGGTCTCTCTCCCACCTCTCTCTTCTCTCTCTTATCTGCCTGTCTCTCAGCTGCCGCAGTCTTCCCCTGGCCAAGGGGACCAGCCAAGGCCTCAGGGTACACACTGAGGCCTGGGGACCCTCTACTGCTCCGCCAAGGCCTAGGGGACCCACCGGGGCCTCTCATGGGACCAGCCTGACCCACCACCACATCTTTAAGAAGAATAACACACACACACACACACACACACACACACACACACACACACACACACACACTTTACCATCAAACATAGTCACCACCTTAGGTAGGGTACAAGCATGGAAAAAGATATTCCAAGTAAATGGAATACAAGATACCAGGAGACAAATACATAGTTATTTTAATACTTGCTAAAATAAACCTTAAATAAAAACTAGTTACAACATATAACAAGGATTACTTCATAATCATTTAAGGAACAATCTATCAAAAGGCTATTAGAATTCTAAAGATACACATACCTGTCACAAGCCACCTTTTTGGGGTGACTTCTGCCAGGCTCCTAGCTGTGGCAGGTTCGTATGTTTCAGGGTAGGAACATGAGGATTAGAATTATTAGGCAAAAGGAACATAGATACAGGGGAAATAAGAGACAGAACATAGGATAGTATCAGGAGGGAGTTCCAGTGAGTACTGAAAATTGCCCGTGTTTAATTCTTATTTGCTTCCCACTAGGTTCTTTCTCCCTTAGGGAGATAACTATGGATTCCACCCAGGGAGTGGGTTGCCTACAGAATGTTTTGGTCTACATGTGAGCTGTGAGTGTTAACTTTTTTTGTTCTGACAACAGAATGTTTAACTAAGTTTGCATTCCCACCAACAATGGATGAATGTTCCCCTTATTCCACATCCTCTCCAGCATAGGCTATCATTGGTGCTTTTGATTTTAGCCATTCTGACAGGTGTAAGACGGTATCTCAAAGTTGTTTTGATTTGCATTTCCCTGATTGCTAAGAAAGTTGAACATGACCTTAAGTGTCTTTTGGCCATTTGAATTTCTTTTGTTGAATTTGAATTTCTTCTGGCTGGGTGGCTACACACCACACTCACCCCTCTGGGTGGATAGCCTCAGTGCAGGAGCAGAAACTGTTCCTAGGCCAAGGATCTCACAGACAATCGGGCAGGCTTGGGGGAGGCAGGGTCGTATGGAACAAAGAAGCCCCTGCAGCAGGAGCTGGAGGGGCCCTGTGCCCCATTCCTAATCTGTTTTTCTTATCCCTAGGGAAGACTTTCTCTTGAAAGGGCTGTGTTGGTAGACCATGATTAGGTAGAAGAAGGGTAAAAGTAAAATATTCATAATTGCACGGATACAGCAGAACGGTAAACAAATAAATATTCAAGTCCACTATACTTATATAAAATATAGTAGTATACCAGTAGGCAATGGGAGTCCCCACAGTAGGACCCCACTGCCTACATGATTTTATTTATAGCTCTTAAATACTGTTACAGCCTCCATTTATCTGATTTAATTTCTATAACGAAAAAGGGATGTTACAAGGACTATTGACCCTTTCTATGTGTTCAGTCTGTGACTGTTTCTCTATCAAATCAGTGCCAGAAGTCCATATTTCTCCAGCAAGCAGCCACTAATATATCCAGATGGGATTCTCTGATAGCCAAGCAATCCAGGAAGGTAAATTTCCATGGGAGCTTGCCTTTTGATTTCTCCCAAAACTGTTGTGTAAAGATTTTGTCCTGGGATACCCCAATCCCAGAATTTTATAATTACCTCAACGATTTTGACAGTAGTTACACCTATTGAGTTTTGCCTAAACCCCATAAAGAATTAACTCCCTGGAGTAACGTCTGATGAGAGATAATATGGTTTATGACATGTAAAAGAATCCTCATTTGGCTCAAGATATCTCAGTCCCAGAAGTTTACAGGCATATTGAGCAGGATATATGGCATAAAATACCTTGATGACTCTTGGCATCCCACCAGCTAACCATGGCAGAACTCTGTGCTGGTGCCATTGTCCCACCTATTTCCTGCCAATAGGCAGCAACTGGCTCAGTGACCATGCTGGGGCCAGTATCATCCTGAGATCACAGATACTTGTGCCATGATGTCAAAAAGCCCAAGAAAATCTTTACTATTTGAGTACAGTTTCATTTCTGGATGAGTCTCCTGTACTATTTGTTAAATTACCTGGCCCGAGTGAGAAGGAACCATGGAACATGCAACAA
This sequence comes from Microtus ochrogaster, assembly GCF_000317375.1. Lineage (NCBI taxonomy): Eukaryota > Metazoa > Chordata > Mammalia > Rodentia > Cricetidae > Microtus > Microtus ochrogaster. Next base: position 8,421,299 of record NW_004949111.1, read on the forward strand.
ACATGCTTAGGAGTTTATTAGAGGGGGTGTGTACAGGCCTGGGGAAGTCAGTGTGGAGAGAGAGAGAGAAAGAGAGAGGGGGGGCGCTGAAGATGGCGCATCCAGCTTTTAAGGGCTGCCTAGTGTATGCAAACAATGGGATGGTGTGGTTATGTCATACACAGATGACGGAGCTCACGCATGTGCTCAAGGGCTCATGCAGCTGTGTCATATGCAGATGATACAACCATGCTGCATGTGGGTAATGTGGGGTCCTTTCAGATTCCTAGGGCCATTAGGCACTTCTGCCCTGAGGGCTTATCTGCACATGTGTGGCCCTAGAACCCAGAAGTGTCAGCCATATTATGTGGCTGAATCATTACAATTTGTGCTCATGAAAATGCTTTGTGGATCAAAATACTACCAATTTATGGAACTGAGCCATGATGAGCAACTTTTCTAACATAAAACTGGAGGCTATTACTAGTTAGTTGATCTATTTTTAATTCATGTGTAATATCAAAATAAGTATAGGGCTGAGCCACAACTTTAATTTTCTCTGTATCTATTCCCTTCATCTATTACCTCCTGGTGATCTGTAGTCCCCAGGTTAGTATCTGGCTGCTTCCTAAAGTAAGTCCTACTGTGCCTCACACAAAGGCCCTATATCCTGGTGGGAATGACTTGGGTTTCCAAGTTAGAAAGCAGTATATTTCGGGTGGGAGAAGTAAGGTATAATCCCCTAATGCCATGGGTTTCCCAGCCGATTTGATCAGTGGCTCATTTTCGTGCCTGAGGATCACAGGTCTGCCTTTTTGGTTCATAGGGTTCTTCAAGGATATATAGCCCCTATTATTTTATGGGGCCTGGCTTGACTTGGCTGTTTCACCACTCTCAAAGAAATTGTCCATGAATTTCCTTTTGTGTACAGTATTCCATAGCCCAATGTATTCCTCTATGAAGTCACAGGTATAACCTCAGGACTGTGTTTATCATCTTGTGGCTACAAGGTCCTGCTTATTTTTTTAATCTGAAATTTCTGTGGGGAAACATCAGTCTGCAAAATATCCAGGTTTTTCCACATGCATAACAGGTACCACCTGTTCCCTCAGGGTGTACAACTTCCTAAAGGGTAACTGAGAGAGCTACACTTTGAAAGTGGTTAGGACCCATATTGACACACAATCTAATCACCTCTTGTAAATTGAAGCTCTTGTAGGAACCCCTAAGTGACTGTTTTAAAGATATGTTAGCATTTTCAAAGGGCAATTGTTTCTTAAGTACTTTACTGTCTCTGGCTCAGATACTAAGCACCCTGTAACTTTTAAGAACTGGGCCACAAAATCTGGGTACAACTCTTCTGAGCCCTGGTGAATCTCAAAAAGTGACAAGGTTTTGTCTCTTTGGTGGGCAACTGTCTCCATGCCCTTAAGGTGGCAATATTAATTTATTGATAGGCTTTGCAAAGGATAGTGTGATTGGTGCCTGCTCCTTCATAAATTTCTGTACCTAAGAGAAAGTCAGTTCTAGCAGCTCCATGAGCAAAATTATGTTGGACCTGGTCTTGATATAATTCTGTAAATCCAGTTTTGCATAACAGGCAATCTCCCAGGTTGATGTAAGATTTTCCTGTACTTTTCCAATCAGAGGGAGAGCAGACACTGTTACTGATGATGTTACTATGTGCCACAGGCACATAGGTCATCACAGACTTGTTTGATCTCCTTCAAGGATTTGGAAGAACAGTCTCATAACAGCACAGCATTTACCCTGAGTTATTAGTTTCTGGTTGTTCAAATACCAGAAATCAGTAAAAATGATTAGTATGTTTCCTAAATTTCTCACCCAAAATAAGGCCTGATGCAGAAGAGTGCAACCATTTCCTCTTGGATCCCTTGGTGGATCGTAATTTTACCACAGGTTGGATGGCCTCATTTTTATTATCATTCTCCTCAATATCAGCATCTCAGGCACTAGACAAGTCAGGGCAAGCCTCACCCATAAATCCAACTTATTCCTCTATTCCTGCAGGTCCTGGGCATGCTGTTGAAGCTAAAGCTCCCCTGTCATCTGTACTTGTTATTCAGGGGGAAATGGCTTAGTACTTCCTAATGTGAGGCACACAGCCTATAAAGCAGGATTCCTCTAGGCTGTGAATCTATGGAACCCTGTGTAAAATTCTATAAACTAAAAGAGAAAATGGCAATATTCAGGTCCTTCCTCCCTGTGTCCATCTCTCTGCCTCCTCCCCTATACTTTTCCAAATGGCCCAACTTACTGTGCCATCTTCAGAAAACTAAGGGTAAGTCTCCTGGTTGCAATCTAATAGTTGATGGAGCTGTGAAATTTTTAGCCTGCTTCCATGATTTCTCAAAATCTTTCTAAAATTACTGACATATAATTTTCTATATCTAGATTCTACTTGTTAATATCTTCTTTATGTCAAATGAATTGAAATATGTTCCCTTTATCCCTTTGATGTATTCCTTTATCCTTTTTCTTTCTCTACTTTTGTTTCTCCCTTTCCCTCCTTTCTTTTCCCTTCTCTAGAGAGCGTTCTCTTGTGTGACATACGAGTACATAGCCAGTATCTACATTATTGGCCCTGTTCAGGAGTCACTTGCCACATCTAATATGACCCTAGGGATGGAGCTGACTAGGACTAAAAGGAAATAATAAAAACTTACACATCAAAACTGGGCTTGGATGAAATGGGCTTTGTGATGGAAAAACCTCAGTGCTTTTGAAAAACAGCATGTTTAGTATATATAGTTGAACTGGGACATAGGGTTATTGCATACAGCTGAACAAAAAGGCAGGGTTTTTACATACACATAAACAAGGAGGCTTATTGGATACAGCTGTATTAGGGAGACACATTTAGTTAATCTCAGTAGGAGTGGTCTCTGTAGGGGACCAGAGGAAGTCTTGTCATACCTGAGACCTGCTTCTGAGAGAAGGCTCTGTCATTTTCCCATGGCTCTGAGACTAGGGCCCATAATAGAGCTGGCTCATGTCAATAACACATATTTACTCAGGGCTTCCTCTGCTCCCCACAACTCCACAAAATAAATACATTATTCTTGTGAAAAGAAGAAAGATTGGGAAAGGGATGTGATATGGGTTTTGGGCAAAGTTAGACTGGGACAAGGGAGCAAATATGATCCAGATATATTGTATACATGTATGGAATTTTCAAACAAACGAAAATAACAAGAAAGGCTAATATTATTGAAAATAAACCCTAATGAAGTTCACCAAAAGAGCAAAAAGAGTAAAAGTTGACAACCCCTAGTTTTGAAAATTCAAGACTTATTTCTGAGAACCTAGCAAGACTATCTATAGGAAAAACTGTCCCTGAAAGAAGTTGTGACTTTTAGCAAAGCATACAATGAACTCAACCTTTTATCTGCTGCAGTCGTACATTGGCCAAACTCAACTAAAGCCAGATGGAAAACAGTTTATTGACCCAGTGTCTAAAAGTCAGTCTTCAAAACAAGCAGAATGGAGAAAGAGTAGCTCTGGGAAGTCAGGTCAATAATAGCCACCATAGTTCTTCACACCTTTTCTTCC
>NW_004949111.1:8425390-8426562 GCF_000317375.1 Microtus ochrogaster
TCTCTCTCTCTTGTGTCTCTCTCTAGCATCTCTCTCTTTCTCGTCTCTCTCTCTCTCTCTCTCTCTTGCTCTCTCGTTTTCTGCCCCCCTTTGCTTTATGCTCTCCCGCAACCAAATACACTCCAGTAAAGCGTGATCTGAGAAGAATCCTCATGTGTGGTGGGTGTTTCTTCCTCGCCAGTCAAGATGCCCGCCTCAAGAAAGTCTCAGTGAAAGAATGGCCTTGATCAGATTGGCCTTTGGGCATGCCTGTGGGTATTTTTTTTGATTACTAATTGGTGTAGGAGGGACCAGTCCACTGATATAAAAAAGCTAGTTTACCACAAACCAGGGAAAAGAGAAAAAGCCAGCAAACAACCTTCCTGCTTGTTTTCAGCTTCAATTCTTAATTCAAGCTCTCAGTAATAGATCATTGTCTGAAGTGGAAGCTCAGATACTTTACTCCCAGTTTTCTTTGGCCATGATCTTGTTAATCACAGTAGCAGAAAACCAAGAAGTGCACCCCCTCTCTCCCTCCTTTCTTTCCTTTTTGCTTTCCTTCATTTCTTCTTTATATCCTCTGTTGCAAGTTCTCTCCATGTAGTTCAGTTTGCTCTCAAATTTGTGATATTCCTGACTCAGCTTCCTGAGTACTGTGATTATAGTCATACCACTATGCCCAACCAGTGTCTCCTATTACAAATCAGGACAAACTGTTCATATCACAAACACAAGAAACACACAGGATTCCATTGCCTACAGTGTTATTGCAGAATATTCCAGAAATTAAAATGTTTGCTGTTAACATTGCTTGTCACATAAGGCAACAAATTAGGAGAAGGGGGAAAAAAGAAAGCATTTCTGCTTCTGCCTCTGATCAATAGCTGCTTATGAACTTAAATTGATAATATTTGTTTTCATATTTCATTAGTTTCATATTTACTTTTGTACTCTGGAGCATCTTGATTGGATATGTTTTGTTTATCTAGGGAAACAACCCAGTCTGTAAGATCTGAGGTCCTTATAGTCTCATAGCTCTATTTTTGATACAGATTTTTCATTGATTATGGCTGTTTAGCAATGAAGCAAACGAGGCATTGTAATAGTAAAAGTAAACTGCTGCAGGTTCCCTGAGCAGCAGCAGACAGCAGGCAGTGGGTCTCAAGACCACAACAGGCCACAAAGCCAGCCCA
>NW_004949111.1:8427502-8429779 GCF_000317375.1 Microtus ochrogaster
TCATGTCCTGTATTTGTGGTATGGAAATATCTGGTGTCTCTTACCCCATTTAAGGTATTAGAAGAACAGAGGACAAAGTTAAGTTTAGAAAAAAACTTAGGACCAGGGAATTGAGAAGGGTGTATACGACCCGTTTAAGGTGGATCCTTCAATTTGGCTCCCTGGAACTCACAAGAATTCTTTGGGTTTGTGAAAACATACGTTTTAGACATATGCATTGTATAAACAATAGCATATTTATGTCAGAATGACTGTGACAGATATTTTTGCACAATAAAAAGTATTTTTAAGACTATGGAAGGCAGCATGAGAGGAAATTTGATAACTTGCCTTTGTCCTCACACCTTTATAACTTGCAGGTCTTGTATTTGTATTTTACTGAAATTTGATTGGTAAGATTGCCCTTTTAAACTGACAAAACCTCTCAGCAGTCAAACTGCTTCAGAGATCTTTGAGAAGGATAAAATTTTACTTGAGTTATTGATAAAAAAAAAACAGAAAACTTACTTGGTTGGCACCTAGAGCTACTCCTCAGTGTCCTCGTTGGTCACTGAAGGTCGTATTTGTCTTTTGCTGTTTAGAGCAGGAAGATCATGTGGGCTACGAAATTGGTAGCAAGACAAGCCTACCTTGAATTGAGCAGCTAGGCTGTCGATTCCAGCAATTCTGCCCATGTCTGGAGATCTTCAGTTTAGATGAAAGGCAGTTTTTCCCAGTGGTCAGTTCTTGGCAGTTGAAGTGAATTGCAGATGGATGTTGTTCTGTGCCCATTTGTCTTCTGTCTTCTTTGGAGAAAGTATAGTGCTGCTGCTAGGAGCCAACCTGTCTCTTTTTGTTATAAAAAAAAAATCTTTTTATTAACTATTTAAATGCCATATTCCCCAGATCTCTGAGCAGTTGAGGGCTGTTTATCAGGTATAACTACAGTATAGAATCTGCCTGGAGAGCTGGGTCCAAGCTTGACTGTAATGACTCTCAACTTAAAAAGGTGATATTTACACTCATAAAAAGACAGAAAGAAGAAAAACTGCTTGCTATAGAAGGTTAACAGCAGAACTGACAATAATAGAGAACAGCTTGATATATTTTAAATTAGGGTTGGATTACACATATAGTATTTTTTTGTAAGATACTTAAGAGTACATACCAATTTAAAACATGAAACATTGTTTTGTAGTCTGGAATGAGACACAATAAACAGACAATTATAAGATTTAACAATAAACATAGGTGCACTTAAGTCACATGTATGTATACACACATACACAGTGAATAGGAATGGGGTAAAGTAGATGCTCTTGGTGGGCTCTCCTTAAGGCATGTCACTGCCCAAAACACACAGGTAACAAAGTCAACACTTTGGGGAACCAGGCAAGGAATACCCCAGTAAAGATGGCAAGACTTGGTCACCTGACCTGGCTCTCAGTTAACATGGCGGTAAGGTCACCCATGTAACAGAGTTTACACTTGAGAACCAGGCAGGGAGTACCCCAGTAAAGATGGCAGAACTTGGTCACCTGACCTGGATCTCAGTTAAGATGGTGGTGAAGTCACCTGACCTCAGTTTAGAGGGTGGTAAGGTCACCTGACTTCAGTCAAAATGGCAGCAGTCACATATTATATGGAAAAGCCACTCAGTTAAGATGGCGGGGAAGTCACTTGACCTCAGTTAAGGTGATGGTAAAGTCACCTGACCTTAGTCAAAATGACAGCAGTTACATGTTGTATGGAAAAGCCACGATTTTTGAACTGCATGGATTTTAAGTTTAATAATAAGAGAGACCTGAGGCATGATCTGCCCCGTTGCTGAGCCTCCATACCACAAGCTGCAACAGGGAGCAAAATGGAAAACAGCTGCCTCATGGATATGACCAATCTTGTTGGCAGGGAGAGTTTGAGGAAACTCCTTCCATTTGCCTGTGCACTGACAGTAGGTAGAAAGCTCCCATAAAAGTGGAGCCAGCTGGACACTGTCAGAGTGAGGGTAGGAGCTGAAGAAGTAGGGCATTAAGGTCTGGGGTTTTAGGGCCTCTAAAATGAATCTATCCCAGGTGGAGGCTGGATTGACAGACATAGATGGCTTGTTACCCATAGCTGAAACCATGAAAATGGTGACACCACAAAGGCCTATAAAAAGACGTTTCCCCCCTATAGGCAGGGATGTGAATCATCAGCAAACACTGCAGGGGTTGTAGGAGATCATTCTTTGCCTACAGGCTTGGTGCTAAAGCCTGACTGTCTCCAGTCGGGGCAACTCAGAAGCCAGAGAGGCCAAAG
>NW_004949111.1:8429879-8431442 GCF_000317375.1 Microtus ochrogaster
AGAAAAGAAAAGAAAAGAAAAGAAAAGAAAAGAAAAGAAAAGAAAAAGAAGAAAGAAAAATCTGAGGGACCCTGGGCCTCCAATCACAGAACTGACCCTGGGCTGTTCAAACACAATTTTAGTTAAGGGAGACAATCCAGAGATGAATTTTGGTGAAGGGTTCAACCGTAGCCTTAAAGACTGTGGTTGGGAGCTGTCCCCTTATTTCTATGAACACCAGATGATTTCTGGGAGCTCAATTGTCAATTCTTTGGGTTCAGAGAAATGGTTAAGCTGACCAGAATGGGGGAACTCATTAACTGAAGCCAGTGGTGTACGTAGACATTTCACTCAGGCAGATTAAATTATAAAAAAAAACAACCTGGTTCCTGAGCCCAGAGTTCCACTTGTCCTCAGGCAGCCAGCCTGTTGGCTAGAGGGAATGTGGAGAGCCTGGCCAAGTAATGGCACCAATGTAATGGTAAAAGTAAAATGCTGCAGGTTCCCCAAGGGGTGCAGGGGCAGAAATGCTTTTGGTCTCTGAATGGCAGCAGCCAGCAGGCAGCAGGCAGTTGGTCCTGAGACCACAGCAGGCTACAAATGCAGCTGAGTCCCAGGCAGGAAGCCATATGAGAGGTGAGAGACAGAGATGCACAAGCATACCATGTAGAGTGAAGTTTGATATTTATTTAGTGGGTTATGTAAGGGAAGGGGAGAAGCGGGACGAGCAGAGAGAGAGAGAGGCACACACAGAGAGAAAAAAAGAAAGACAGAGAGAGAGAGAGAGAGAGAGAGAGAGAGAGAGAGAGAAGACCATTATAGGCACCTCAGTAACTTTTTGTGTTTTTCTCTTGGACTTTTTGGATTTTAATGTGTACCTACAACCCTAGTTCCCCTTGATGAACAGAATTAATTAATCCTGCCAGGACAGTGATATGTTCAGAATCTCATTCTTGAGTGAATATTATAGTATTATCTTTATTGTAAGTTATGATTAATGAGGCATGTTACTTACTGTTCTTTAGTAAAGATAGTATTACCAAGACCATTAGAAAGTTAGAAGCAGTACTTAAGGAATGAATAAAAAAGAAATAAAAATGGAGGATATAACTACTCCTAGGTATAGTAGAGGAGAAAGTTTATAGTAGATATGGGAGAGATCATAGCCAGAGGCAGAGACATCTGGGAGAGTTCAGAGTGAACATGACCCTGAGCAAGGCCATATGAGAAGATGGGAAGGGTTGTGTAGCAATCAAGAGAGAAAAAGGTAATAAGACTAGGACAACCAAATGGCTTAGTTATATAGAGATCAGAGACATAGGGAAGGGAAGCTTAGCCTGGGTTGAAGAGTTCAGAGAAGGGGGCAGGGTCCTCCCATATCCTGTAATAGGTAGGACTGAAGGAAGCTAGGAAAGCTTAGTGGCCAGCCCTACTTTGATATGTTAAATAGGCACCTTGACCATTTGTTCCAGATTTGAGACTTGTGGAAGCCCAAAGAAGCCAAAGATCAGAGAGTTTGGGACTTGTTTTTAGTTCATTCAAGGTTATTGTGCTTTTAACTCAAACAAAGGTCCTACCCAGTTG
>NW_004949111.1:8433397-8440797 GCF_000317375.1 Microtus ochrogaster
GACGAGGAGGAGGAGGAGGAGGAGGAGGAGGAGGAGGAGGAGAAAGAGACAGAGAAGGGGGGAAGCAGAGAAGTGGGGAGAGAGGCAGAAGCGAAGCTGCCTCTTTGAGAGGAAGATGATAAAGAGCGAGCTCAGGTCAGAAGCTGAAGATCAGCCTGCCTCAGCGGATGGGGAGGGGGAATGGGTGTGGCTTGTCTCTTAAAGGGACCAAAACCATAACAGGCCTGATTTTCCCATAGGAAGTATAGGCATCTGTAGCCTTGCTGGAGGAGCTGGTAAGCTTGCTGCCGTTAGTCAAAATCATCAGAGATCTGAGAAGGATAAATTATAGCAAGATGTTTAATCCACATGGCCAATGTATCAGTTAAGAATAGCAGAGATTTATTTACTACCTAGATAGTTGCCCTAGGTTCCTATGGCCTCAGTGACTTATTGGGGATAGTGGTTGTGGATCTTCAGCTGTCATACAGGACTGCATTTCATCTCAAACTGTCATACAGCACAGCATTTGCCTTCAGCACTCAAACCCAGGCCTGGGAGATTTACTGTGAAGGAGCTTGGGAGAAGCAACCTTACTTTGTCCAGGCAGAATATGGCAATCAACCCAACAGTGTTCACAGCTTGGCAGAGTCGTAGCAGCGGTCAAGGCATAGAGAAGTTTCACCCAGTGGTTACTATTTCCACAATTCAGGTGGTGTCATCGTGCCTCATCTATCTTCCTTGAAGACCTTAGGGTTTCTTCTAGGAGCTGGCATTTCTGTCTATAATGTGAAGTGTTTGGGTGGAAACTTTATCCCAGCCTCTGGCAACCATATATCCAAAGAATCAGGAATGTTTAGATGGAAGCTTCAACCCAGCCCCTGGCATTTATATATCCAAAGAGTCTGGAATGTTTGGATGGAAGCTCCTCTCCAGGCTCTGTACCCTGGAGCTGCCTCAGTCCAGGCTCATCCCTGAGAAAGCCTTCCAAAAGATGACCCCTCCCCAGAGATGCTCAAGACCATTCCTACAAGGTATTTAAATTGCCCCCAGGGAAAAATAAGTTTTCTGAACTTCCTTTTCAGTCTCTTCTCTGGGGAACTGGAAAGCCACCCAGGAGTATTTGTATTCATTAAACCTGGGCTTTTTCTAATTCAGTTTGATTTGGTCTGATTTGGATTATTGTATTGGCAGAGAGAATTACTGGGGTGCAGAAACTTTTCAAGAAGCTCCTTTATTAAACATTTTAAAAGGCATATTTAGCAGATCTCTGAAAAGTTTGAAGACCATCTCTTTGGATGGAAGCCACACCACAGGCCCTGGCATATATATATGTATATATATCCAGAAAGTCTGGAATATTCAGGTGGAAGTTCCACCCCAAGGCCCCTCCCCTGGGAGTTGCTTCAGTAAAGACTCCATCTCTGAGAAAGCCCACCAACTCATCCCCAGATATGCTCTAGATTACTCCCACAGGGTATTTAAACTGCCCCTCAGAGGACAAACATATGGTTTTCCGGTCTTTCTTTCCCACCTCCTCTATGGGAGGGGGTGCTGTTGTAATCTGCTGACCTGGTCTGTCACCTAGGTACCCTGTCCCTTTAAAAGGCAAGCTCCATTTACTCCCAACCTCCCCCCTTCTGCAAAGTCAAGTAAAATTCCAGCCTAGTCTCCAGTCTACTCCCTGTCTTTCTGTCCCTTTTCTGAAGAGTTAACTACTGCCCCCCCCATCTGCCTTTCTTCTGGAGAGGCAGCTTCTGCCTCTCTCTCTTCCCTCCCCTTCCTCCCTTCCCCCTTCTTTTCTTCCTCCATAACTCACTAAACAAACTCTATACCCCAGCTCTCTCTGCATGTGCATCTATCTGTCTGTCTCCTGCATGGGGGACCCACCAAGGCCTCAGGTTACCTGCCATTCCCCTCTCATGAGACCAGTCTCAGGTCACCACCTGTCTTTATGAATGATAACATGGCCGGAAAAAGCCATCTGGGAGCATTTGTATCCATTAAACCTGGACTTTTTCTAATTTGGTTTTATTTGATCTGATTTGGATTATTGCATCAGCTGAGAGGCTTATTAAGGTGCAGAAACTTTTCACCATCTATCTATTAAGCATACTTGTTTTAGTTACTTGTTTTAGGCTTAACTTTGAAAACACATTAGTTTGTATGTTTTAATTATCTTTAACAGTTGATAAATTGGGAACACATAAGAATAAAATATTATAGCTTTATCTCTGTTAAGTTTAAGCCTTTGAGTTTCAGTTGAAGATTTAATTAAAATTACTTTTAGCATCAAAATAAAGTTTTAAACCATAAATATATAAACTGGGAACTTTACTTTCCCCTGATTCTTTCATAATGCACCATTATAGAATATAACAGTTCTTTTTGTACGATTAAGTTTATCCAAATAATAGCTTGGTAAAGTGAGCAAAGAGAAAGGCACTTGACAAATATTACTGTGAACCTGAGGAGACATTAGGAATTTATAAACTTTATCAAATATACCTTATTTATCTAACATGTGTTGTTACTTATCTAAATTTATGGATGTCTGGTATTGAATAGTTAGCAAAGACATAAGTCATTAGGTATAAATCTCTAAGTCAGCTTTTGTTAATCTGAATAGATAGTTATAACCTTGAAAATTTATCATCATATAAAAATCTATAATAATCCAAAACATTTTGGAGAACCATTGTTGTCTCCTTAGTCTAAAAAGAGATACAATGATAAAAAAAAGGCTCAGTGGGACAAAGAAGTTTTATAGAAACTGTCTTAGTTGGTTTATACCGTCTGGTCATCTTGAGTGGTGGTGAAGTCACTTTGCATGTATCTTTTAATCTTAGTAAAGATGAATGTGGTTATTATTTATAATATCTATATTTTAGTCTTACTTTAAAACAAGAAGTGAAAAAAAACAAGAAGTGAATCTAAGTTACATATAAAAATATTCTAAACAAGAGTTGAATCACATATTTAGTATGATGTAGCAAATCAAGATTACTCATGTATAAATTATTTTAATTATATATAAAACTTTTTTATAAATTTAAAGCTAAATTTTGTTACAGATTTTATAGATTCTTTTTAACACAATGAACTTGCAAATTTTGAGTCAGAGTCTATAGAATAGTCTTAGGAGCATTTTTTGAGAGCAGAGTGCAGAGAAATTGTAGAGATAAAAGATTTTTAAGAGTGGGAAAGGGAGAAAGTATAGCATATAGCAAGTTTAGATAGAGATATGGCGATCTTTTGTTTGTTCAGTGGCAGAAACTGTTACCATATGAGAGAATTTGAAAATAGAACATTCCAATCTTTGGCCATTGATCTATACTGAGACCAAACTGTGTGTAGTCCAAAGAAGAGAAAGAAAGGGTTGGAAGATGGAGCACCACTGGAGGGAATTTATAAGGTCTGAGAGGGAACTGAGAAAGAGTGCAGAGTGGCCCATATTGGCTCAGGCATAGAGACACTGTGAGAGGAGCTCCACCCAAGGGAGGAGAGATTTAAGAGGACTTCAGGAAGAGACAGCAGGCCAGCTCCTTCTCGGTAAGGAGACTTTAGGAGAGAGATGAGAGCAGGAGCCACAGGACTGCACTTCCCTAGGGGAGGCAAGAGAAAGCTAGCTGAGCTGATGTGGATAAAGCTTTGTGACAAGAAACTTCCTTCCCGTCATCCCCAAGCGGGATGGGAAACTGTCAGAGAGAAACATGTTCCAAATCTCACAGGAGAAGAGTCCCTTTCCATGTGACCAGGGCCCAAGTAGGATGAGAAGAGCTTCCTGGAAGAGTGGTGCGGCTTTTGTTGTAATAGTAGACAAAACAGGCAGCTAGGTGACACTTATTCAGTAGAGATGAGACAGCATGGGAAAATGGAAGATGGTAAGGGTCTTTAGTAGAGATACTCAGACGGGTGTAGCATGCCAGGGATTTGAGACATGAACCAGGCACTAGGAGGCAGGGAAACACTTAATGACATGGACAAGAAGAGGAATGGTTATAGCACTTGATGGGAAGATGCAGCTGAAGAGGCATACTCTAGAATTTGGGGTCAAATTTGATGATGGCAGTAACATGCAGAATCAAATGATCAATACACACCTTTGGAGAGTCAGATCAGCATTTTGGTTTGAAGAGACCAATATCCTTGGAAGGGAACCCATATATGCCAATCCTGGGTTTCAGTACCAGATGAATGGAAAAAAAGAAAGAAGGAAGGAAGGACATGACTGTTCCTAGGTATGATGGAAGAGAAGGTTTATTGTAGATAAAAGGAAGATCATAGTCAATGGCAGAGACATGTGGAGAGTCCAGAGTGAACATGACTCTAAGCAGGGCCATCTGAAGAAAGAAAAGAGAGGGGAAGCATGTGCAGCAGCTAAGAGGGCAAAAAAGTAAAAGGATGGGCATAGCCAAATGGTTTAATTATATAGAGACTAGAGAATGGAGAAAGGAAGCCTAGCCCTAGGCTGGAGAGTTGAGGGTAGATGGCGGGGTATGCCAACCAGACCTGTAAAAGGTAAGGACTGAGGAATGCTGGGAGAGGCTGGTGGCCAGATCCACTTTGGATTTGATATATTAAATAGGCACCTCAACCATTTGTCCTGGGCTTGAGACCTAATGCTTTACTCCCAAATTGCCGTCAGCACTGTAGTTGTCATAGAGTGTATCTGTATTCCACATGAACCTCAAATGCTATGTGCCTGATGTGTCATTAAATTTCAAGCAGTGGAGCAACTTATATTGGAGCCTAGATATACTGTTGACAATTTTCTTGCTCTCAGCCATATTTAATATGACATTTTTGTGGATTACATGATGAGTTGAGAACTCAAGGATGGTATATGTTGCCTCCTACAGTTTTACTAATTCTACCAATAATTTTATCTGCTTCTTCATGGTAGACCAGATTAATGGTTATTACCCATTTAAGAACTGACATATTGAATTCCAGAAAACTGGATTCCCAGAAAATATCAACAGTTGATCAGATCCTTTGGTTAAGCATGTTATCTTGACCAGTCATTAAAAATGCTTGCTATTTTCTGCTCACCAGGATAATATATATATATATCTTTTGTCTGGACCAGATAAAATTCAATGCAATTCTGAAAGAAAGTACCAGTTTGGAATGGTTGCAATCTTTGATGATAGTGTTAAAGACTACAATCCCTTTCATCCTTTTTAGTGCACTGATTTAACCAGAAGCAAAAAGAAACAGATTATTCACGATTTTAGTGACTCCCAGTTGATAATAGACATCAGTTCAACCAAGTGAGAACCAAGATAGGTCTTTGTTTCATTGCTGAATATGTCTTTTCTCAGAGTTCTGAATGTAGGGTTCTGTATGTTTCATAGAATAACTTTCCCTTGATGCACAAAGTTCCAGTGGGAAGACTTGACCTCCGAGTCTATGTCCTATATCTCCCTTTGCCCTTTAGCTGGAGGGTTGCTATTATTCTGGTATTCTGGTGATTTCTACTGTCTCCTCATCGTTCACCATGGTCCTTGATGGCCTGGGGTGGGAGGAACCAGAGATGAATCCATAATGTTTCAGTGGATCCATCTTCAATGACAGAGGCATACTCCTTCCCAACTTTCTTCAGGAGAAATAAAAAAGGAGAGGTTAATGCATCAACTTGCTTATTTCCATCTGCAATAAAACTAGTCAAGTTAGAATTTTGTGAGTATGAGTCTATTGCTGTACATCATACACAGAATATGAAACAACATTTAAGGGTTAATGAGTTAACCATAACAGATGAGTAAAATAAGCCAGTTCCATCTGTTGAGCTGAAGAAAATAATTACTAATAGAGTGATGAATATTTTGACAATGAAACCCTCTGATACCACTAGATGACCCAACAATAAATTAAGTATCTATGTAATGGGAGAAGGTTGGACAATTTTTGTAATCACAAATTCTGTTTGTTTGAGAAAATTCCGTAGCTTTCCAGCTGGATAATGATTTCCTATCCTTCCATAGTAATCTGCAAATGAAATTTGAAAATCCATAGAATTTTGTAACAATCTTAAAAACTGATTGTTATTTAAAAGTAATATAATACAGCAAAAGATCAAAGCCATATAATTGTTAATATTGGGTCCTCCCTTGGTTACAAACTGAGCAAGAAGATTAAGGTAAGGGTAGTATTTTATGGATGCTTTGGTATAAATATACCCATTCCAAAGGTTTATCCCCTTGTGCTGTAATACCTGTAGGAGACAATTTAGTGGGGGAAAATAAGTAAGTTCAAAGGAAGTCAAGGATCCACATACTACACAAATGCTTCTTTTAGTCTGGAATCTGATTTGTGGTGATGATGGAGGAGGGTCATCTTTCTATTTTATGCTTTCATTGGTTACTTAATAAAGAAACTGCTTGGCCTTTGATAGGAAATAAAATTAGGTAGACAGAGTAAGCAGAACAGAAAGCTGGGAGAAAGAAGCAGATTCAGTCAGTTGCCATGATTCTCCCACTCCAGACAGACGCAGGTTAAGATCTTTCCTGGTAAGCCAGCTTGTGGTGCTACACAGAATATTAGAAATGGGTTAGATCAAGATGTAAGAGCTAACCAATAAGAGGTTAAAACTAATGGGCCAAGCAGTGTTTAAAAGAATACAGTTTCCATGTAATTATTTCAGGTAAAGCCAGCTGGGTGGCAGGAAGCAGAGCTCCTTGCTACATGGTGTCACTTGTTTACCACTCTAACTGGAGGCACAACCTGGGAGAATGGATCAAAGCAGTCAGGTAAGAGGAGAGCCAACACTGGGGTGAGTTTCTGACCCCATGGCGCCAGCCTGGGACAGGGACCTCAGGGGTTGCTCAGCCCTATCCTTCTTGGGCTCTCTGCAGGGCCTCTTCTCCCTGAATACTGCCTCTTTCTTCCTATCCCACCCAGCTTGCATCCAGAGCCCTCCCCACTTTGGCCCCCCTGCCCTCTTTCGGCACATAACATCACCCAGCCCAGCCTGTCTGGGCACTGGGTCCGAATACTCAGGGCACCCAAGCGGGCGGGAGTTCCTTTGTTTCTATAGCCTGCCCACACCAAGCAAGGTAGGTGCTTTGTTTACGAGCTACCCAACCAGCACAGAGACCTGATCTGGGAACCAAGAGAGCCAGCATTGGGGAGAGCCATCACTGGGCATGGAGATCTGATCTCGGCACCAGGAAAGCCATCACTGGGGAGAGCCATCACTGGGAAGATACATCAGTAGGCAAGGAGACCTGATCCGGTAAAGGAAGATTCATAAGGGAGCATTTGGAAGAATAGATGGGCAGACGCCAATGCAAAAATTCACCCAACAATCTGAAAAGAAACATGAAGCCACCAGAAACCAGCGACCTCACAACGGGAGGACATGAACACCTTAATCAAGAAGAAGTAGAAAAGATTGACTTCATGAAAGTGATTTA
>NW_004949111.1:8441238-8445024 GCF_000317375.1 Microtus ochrogaster
GCCTAGCCAGTTTGGATGTTCACCTTCCTAGATATGGAAGGAAGGGGGAGGACCTTGGACTTACCACAGGGCAGGGAAACCTGACTGCTCTTTGGACTGGAGAGGGAGGGTGATAGGAGTAGGGGGGGGAGAAGGATTGGAGGAGGGGGAGAAGGGTGGGAGGAGGGGGAGGGAAATGCCAGGCTGGGAAGAAGTGGAAACTTGTTTTTTTTTTTCCTTTTCTCAATAAAAAAAAAAAAAAACAGCCTGGTAAATAAAAACATATGCAATAGACAGCTTAACCCACAGTGTCAGGCTATTTGTACTCTGAGGGCCAAGAAGAAATCAATCACATGAGTAAGGTGTTCAATTGCAAGGACATGTGGCAAAACCCTGTTTTTCTGTAGAGGTATATGAATAACAACAGCTGCGGTACACTCACTCCTATCCACTACACCTGGGAGGAGCAGGATAGCACATTCCAAGAACAATTTTGTGTTTTGAAATAAAAAACTTAGGTCATTAGTCTCTTGTCTTTTTACTTTTTGGAGTTTTCTCACAAACACTAAGTTTCTTATAGGACTCCATTCTTGAAGTGTGTTCCAACAATTGTCTAGTCTTAGTACCAATAAAATCTCCTTTATCGGGAGATCCATGAGGTTTTGTAAGTTTTATGTTTAAAATTTTTACTACCCCATTACGTGACTATTTTAAAAATCTTCTTCCACAACTATTAGTAATTGTGAAAAGGAACTATTTTGAAATTATAACAGCTTTTTGTTTCCTAAAAAGTGATACTGAACAGAATTCTTAAATTTCAGCTCCATTTTACAACAAAATTATGAATTCAGAAATATAGAAACAACATTTTAAAAATGAACAGAAATTATGGAGCCAGTGAATAAAATGACTGAACTCAAAGCATCAATTCAATGAGAAAGAATAATGAACTAACAAACAAAAAAACTAAATCCTTTTAAAGTATCCAATAAGGTGAATAAAAATAAAACAAAAGAAAATAGAAGTGGAAAGTCTCCTGGATTTACTGGAAAACTTCATGTAAAACAATGTATGTGTTTCTACAACACAACTTCTTTACCTAAGATTCAGATATCACAGAAGAGGAGGTGGAGCGGGATGTATGCTGAGAGTGTGTGTTTTATACGAGAAGTAAATTTTATTCATGAAATTCCAACAGCATAGCTGCCTGATCAAGACCCGAGTTGGCATATTCTAGTGGTTTGAATGACAGTGACTCCCCCACTTTTATATATTTGAATACTTGCCCCATTGCAAAACTTTGGAAAAAAATGTAGTTGCTTTTTGCCCTTGTCTGAAGAAAAATTTCCCCAAGGTTAAGCTGAAAGGTAATGAACTAATTTCTTTGGCAGAGGAGATTTTAGGAGAGCTTTATATTGACTTTGTTATGTGGTTATTAATAATCACTCTTTATACAGTTTTATAATGAAAAAGAGCAAGTAGGGTAAAAAGAAATGCAAAACATAGTTTTCAAAGAAAAAAGAACACCAAGAAACTTAATGTTGGAAACAATACTTGTGTTGAAAGAGATAGGCCTAACTAGAAATGGAATAAAGAAATGGGTACCCTCAGGCAAGATCCCCGCCCAGCTAAACTTCCAATTTATTTATTTTTTTTTAAAAAAAAAGGCTTAGGAAATTTTATACTCCTTAAACTTCAACAAAGCTCCTACAAATGTGATTCAAGGGTGTCACTGTTTACTCCACATTGGTAGTCAAACAAAGCAGTGACATCCACATGGTTATCACTTTAGAGCTATAAAGGATGTGTTAGTAAAGGCATTGTGGAAATTTCTTCCATAGTTAAGGAGGGTCTCTGAGGCCAGGCATGTGTTGGGTGAGTCCCTGAATGGAATCCCTGAGAGGCTATTGTATGAACTTGTGAAAGTGCAGCCTGGATTGCACTGGAGACCCTGTGATTTCAGAGGCAACAGAGCTGTGGGATACCTGCTATGGAGATCTGTATACGGGGAGTAGAACTGTGTCAAGAGAGACAAGTGTGCTGCTCTCTAAACCCTTTGACATCAGATGTGAAGTTACAGGGTTTGAAGATTGTTCTGTTGGTTGAGGTCTTTTTTTTTGTTCCAGTATTTCCTCACTGTGCCTCAATTCCTCCATGTTGAAATGGATATATATATATATATATATATATATATATATATATATATATATATATATATATAGCCATTGTATGTCAGAAGCATATAATTTGCTTTCTCATTTTGCAAAAAGTTGCACTTAGGAGTTGTATTGAATCTCAAAGAGCTTATGGACTTTAAACTGTGTTGAGACTGTGAAAGACTATGGGGACCATTGAAGTTGGATTAAATGCATTTTGATATTATGATATTCATGGATGCCAGGGAATTGAATGTGGTGATTTGAGTAGAAATGGACTCCATAAGCTTATATGCTTGAATATTTAGTCCCTAGTTGGTAGGATTGGAAGCTCTAGAAGAAACTGTGGTCTTGTTGGAGGAGGTGTGTTAGTGAGAGCAGATTTTGAGATTTCTAAAGACCAAATGTTCTTCACCTTGTGATTGTGGACTAAGTTGTTCCTTTGCTCTACCATCATGGACTTTAACATTCTGAAACCACAAGTCAAATTCTAAGTCCCCTTTAATAAGTTGATTTGACCATGGCATTTTATCACAGTAACAGAAAAGTGATCAGCACATATGCTAAGATAGATGAGAAAAATCTCACAAGGCCATACCCTAGATCAATGGTTCTCAACATTCCTAATGCCGTGACTCAAACAGTTCCTCATGTTGTGGTGACCCCAACCAAAAAATTATCTTGTTGTTACTTCTTAGCTGTAATTTTACTACTGTTATTAATCATCATATAAATATCTTAATACAGGACATCTGATATGCAATCTCCAAAGGGGTCACACCCACAGGTTAAGAACCACTGCCAGAGATAAAGAGCTATAGTCAAGGAATCACAGCAAGAGAGGGAAAATTAGTCTTCCTTTGGGATGAGCCCATAATAGCAAGTGGTCAGCCCTAAAACCATAAACATATGAGAAAAATGAATAAAGGACATTGTATATATTCATGCATGTATATCTACAGATATTACATATATCTAAAAAATAATTAAAGGATAAGGGGTAATGAATTTGAGAGGGAGTTAGAAGCAAATGTGTAACTAGAGGTTTCTCTATCCTGCCCCATACTGAAGTCTCCTTTAAATAATCACTCAGAAGTTTAATATTAGTTATAAATATTTCAATGATAACTCAGGCTTATCACTAACCACCTCTTACATTTAAACAAACCCATTTTTATCAATCTACATTTTGCCATGTGGCTTTGTGGCTTTACCTGTTCCCTAGTATATCTTGTTTTCCAGGCAGCTGGCTTGCATCTCTCGTGATTCCACCTGTCTCTCTTCCTGTATCTCTGTTTAGCTTTCCTGCCCAGCCTTATTATGCTGGGCTATAGGCCAAATCAGCATTCATTTTCAACCAATGAGAGCAACACATATTCACAGCACACAGTAGGATTACCCCATAGCACAAATAGGAGGAGTTGGAAAAAGGAAAGGGAAGGGGGGAAATCATGCAAATGCAATACTCACATACAAAATTCTCAAGTAAAACCAATTCACAAAAACTAACAAATGAACTAACTAAACAATTATAAAAGAAGATCATGAAGTTGGCAGGGTTATGTGATGCAGAGTACTAGTGGGAGTTGGATGTGGGGAGTGAGGCTTGTATATGGTCTGGATACTTTGCATACATGTATGAATTTTTTTT
>NW_004949111.1:8445553-8447029 GCF_000317375.1 Microtus ochrogaster
CATCCAAACTGGCTAGGCTCCCACAAAGCCAGAACATGAAGTAGGATCAAGACCCAGTGCCATTGTCCTTGGCTTCTCATCAGCCCTCATTGTCCACCTTGTTCAGAGAGTCCGGTTTTATAACATGCTTTTTCAGTCCCAGTCCAGCTGGCCTTGGTGAGCTCCCAATAGATCAGCCCCACTGTCTCAGTGGGTGGGTGCACCCCTTGCGGTCCTATGCCTCAATTAAAAGAACATGTAATGTTATAAAAATCATAGGGAGGACAAAGAAAGAGTTAAAAAATAGAAAGAGACATACAGAAAATTCCCCAAATCCTGAGAAGGAAATGAGCACCCAGTCTCATGAAGATCGAAGAACTCCAAATAACTTGACCGTCATAGGCTCTTCGCCAAACATTAGTATATAATCAGTTTTACCAAAAGTTAAAGTCAGAATTTGAATGTTGCAAGAGAAATCCATTTATCACATACAAGAATGCCTCCATAAGCCTATGTGGATTTCTTAGCAGAAGCTTTCCTGATCAGGGAAAATGAGAAACATACATTCCAGTTGTTCGTAAAAAGCAAATCAAAACCAACTTCCCAATTAAGAACACTGTACCAAGCAAAATTCTCCTTCAGGAAAAATAGGAATACAAGAATATCTCCAAGAAAAAGCTAAGAGAACTGATAACTACATGACCTCACTTTAAAAAAAAAAGAAAATTGAAAGTGAATTCTTCAAGTTGAAACACAATAATGAAAATACATGAGGCTAAAAAGCCTATACCTGTATATATCATTGCAATACTAGTTAGTAAGTTACTTCCAACTTTAGCTTAAAATAAAAGTACAAAAGTATTAAAATAAGCAAAACTATAGTACATTATTGATATGTGTATAATAAAATGTTATTGTATTATCAGTAACAAATTATTGACAGAAATGACAAAAATATTATATTTCCACTTACAATTTACTTAAGTTGTTTGTAGCTTAAAATTTAAAATCAAACTCATAGGATACAAGAAAGGCACAGTAAAAGAGAAACCATGAAGCCCCATTGGAGTTGGATGGAAATTTACCTGGTAAGCCACTGCCACGTGGTGATACACAGATTAATAGAAATGAGTTAAATTAATATGTAAGAGTTAGCCAATAAAAAGCTAGAGCTAATGGAAAAAATGGTGATTCATTAATACAGTTTCTGTGTGGTTATTTCAAGGCTGAGTAGCCTGGGACCAACAAGCAGCTTTCTCCTACTACAAATTAGAGCACCAATGTGGTAGACTAAATCCATGTAAAACCTGAGAAAGCATAAAATGCTAGCATAAAAGAACAAAATTAAGCATGGTTTGGTGCAGTATATTCTTGGGTTGGCTCTGTTTGCTAGAAGCAAGCAGAAGCATGTCTCTTTGAAGAGAGGTTTTCCTGATTCAACCATAGCAGAAAAAAAGCCATGGTTTTGAAATGCCAGCTTTCTGAGCCATGCTGCCA
>NW_004949111.1:8448166-8456443 GCF_000317375.1 Microtus ochrogaster
TAATAGTCAAGCTTGCAGTTATGTTAGTTAGATTTTCTAGATGTACAGAGATGTATTTCAGATGGATAGGGATTCTTCAAATCTTTCAAAGACTACAGAATATGGTATTTAAAATGTTTTAAGACTTTTTATGGCATGAGACATATTTGCTTTTGGAAGCACCAATTACTTCAAGAGCATGATGGGCATTGAAGAGGCTACTTATGGAGTTTGCGAGCCATTTGGGCAAAAAACTGCCCTTGCCTGAACTGATTGATGAACTGGACATGCAGGACCTGCAGAGAAATGACTGCTGAACTTGCCTAAAGGTGGACAACCTTTCAGGGTTCCTGCTTCATGAAAGAGTCTGCTTGACATTCTTCAGGACACAGAAGAAAGGGACTGACAAACTGCCAATATAGACAGAATTGTCTTTGAAATTTCCTGCTTCATGGGAAAGTCTGCTAGATACTGTGGGCCTGTAGCCTGAAGATGGATGCTCCAATGTTACAGAAGAACTTTGGGTGACTGTCAAGGCAGTGAGATGTCTCTATCAATTCTAGAGTTTTGGAAGTTGCTTACAATGCACTTCCTGTTTACCTAGGTAATATATCCTTCTGGAGTCTTTGATGGAGTTGAAGAATTTATACTTATAATTATAGTTTTCCTTAGTTATAATAAAAGATAACGTAGATATAAATATTATAACTGTAATTCTTGCTTGAACCTGTTTTGTTATATGTAATTTTACTATGTTAATGTTAAAAACCTTCCTTTTTTATTTAAACAGAAAAGGGGAGGTGATGTGGGATTCCCCTCTGTATGCTGTAGATACTATTAGTTAATAAAAGACTGATTTGAGCCCATAGCAGAGCAGGGCAGAAAGAGCTAGGTGGGGAAAACTAAAGTGAATGCTGGGAGAAAGAAGGGCAGAGTCAGAGAGAAGCTATGTAGCCCCACCAGAGCCTGATGGAAATTTACCCAGTAAGCCACTGCTATGTGGCAATACACAGATTAATGGAAAATGGTTAAATTAGTATGTGAGAGTTAGCTGTGATATGGAGGAGTGGGCCATTTCCTGCCTGCCTGGCTCCTGGTCGCCCTGCTAGCTTAACCCTCAAAATAACCACATGGAAATTGTATTAATTAAATTACTGCCTGGCCCATTAGCTCTATCTTCTTATTGGCTAACTCTCACATCTTGATTAACCCATTTCTATTAAATCTGTGTGTCACTATGTGTTTGTGGCTTACCGGCAAGATTATAACCTACGTCTGCCTCAGGCAGGAGATTCATGGTGGCTGCTTTTCTCGGCTTTCTTCATCCCAGAATTCTGTTCTATCTAGTCTGCCCACCTAAGTACTTAGCCCTATCAAAAGGCCAAGACAGTTTCTTTATTCAATCAATGAAAGCAACACAAATACAGAAGGACCTCCTATACCACTAGTCAATAGGAAGCTAGAGCTAATGGGCCAAACTGATTTAATTAATGCAGTTTCTGTTTGATTATTTCAAGGCTGAGCAGCTGGAGACCAACAAGCGGCTCTCTCCTACTACAGATATTTTACATAAGACTCATGATAGTCATGAAAATTTATAGTACATTCAAGAAATAAAATTAGAAACAAATTAAAATACACCCCCTTTAAAAAAATCACAAAGGAAGGCAATAAAGGAAGAAGAAAGCAGTGAACAAACTGTAAAACTGGGGGAAAATGCAGTTTTTAGTTAAAATTTATGCAGTAGTAGCATAGTTTTAAAAATACATATGTATATATGTTATACCTACAGAAGACAGCTCATATTGCCTTTAAGGATATACATGGGCTTGAAATAAAAGGATAGTCAGAAATATTGCATGTAAATTTTAAGCAAAACAGAGCAAGAATGATTAAACTGAGATTGGAAAAAATAGATTTTTAAGTTTCCAATAGTCACAGGAAACCAAGTAAGTCATTATGTAAAAATAAAAGGGTAATTTCATGAAGAAAGTAAGATAATTATTGTTTGACTGTCCTGCTTGAGATTTGTTGTTGCTATTGTTGTTGTTTGTCAACTTGATATAAGCTAGAGTTATCTGGAAAGAGATACCTCATTTGGGAAAGTGCTTCCATCCTGATTGCCTATCAGCAATTCAGTAGGCCATTTTCTACATTAATGATTGATGTGGGAAGGCCCTTCTCACTGTGAAATTCCACCCCTAGGCAATGGTGCTGAGTGGTAAAAGAAAGCAGACTGAGCAAGCCAGAAATCAGTGTTTCTCCATGGGTTCTGCTTAAGTTTGTGCCCCAACTTCCTCTGATGAGGGACTGTGATTTGGAACTATGGAATAAAAGAAACCCTTTCCCCTCCCAGTTGCTTTTGGGAATGGTATTTTATTATAGCAACAGAAACACTAAGATACTGAACATAACAGGATTAAACTAGAAATCAGCAACAGGAGGGAATCTGGAAAACTCACAAACACATATAAATTAACTGAACATAAAGTTTAATGTAAAATTACAAAAACAAATTGGGCATGGGAAATGGGATGATAATATATAGAAATTATAAAAATGTATGAGATCTATTCAAACCATCTCTAATAAAACAAGTTTACCAGAACTAATTTTCTACATTAGGAAAATAGAATCAAGTTTGGTGATGCAAACCTGTAATCCTAAAACTCTGGAATCTGAAGTAGGGGAAACATGAATGTAGGGTCAACCCAAGATATATAGTGAGATTTTGCTTCCAAATAATTAAAAAAGATTATTAGAGAGAAAAAGAGAGAGGCAGAGAGATAGATGGCAGAGAGACATAGAGACAGACAAAGTCAGAGAAGACAGAAATCTTAAGATCAATTAATGTGACATATCATAATTGAATTATGAATAAAAATCACATGATAATTTTATTACATACTGCAAAGACATTTGAGAGAGTAATATTTTTTCATGACAAAAACTTTTTTTTCTGCAGAGTGAGTCATTGTGGGTTTCTATGTTAATTGCTATCTACTATTCAAAGCGTCTCTAATGCGGATTGAGAGATAGACAGCATGGCTCTAGCTATTCTAGTATCTGACAAAAATACACTTAAACCAAAAACTAGTCAGAAGAGATAGGGAAGCACATTTCATAATTGTCAAAGGAAACATCCATCACATGATACTGCAATTCTAAACATTTATATGTCAATAATAGTGACACTCAATTTCATAAGAGAAACAGCTCTAAATCACAGGCTGATAAAAAGGAGTGATAGTGTATGACTTAAACACTCCACTCACACCAAAAATAGTCATTCAGCAAAAAACTAAATAAAGGAACCCTGGAATTAAATGACATCATAAATCAAATGGATCTAGTAGATATTTACAGAACACTCCATTCAAACACTTAAGAAATCACTTTATTCTCAAAAGTCCATGGAACTTTCTCCAAAATAGATGACACATAAGGACAGAAAACAAATGTAGGAAAACTGAGACAATATACTGAATTCTATCAGGCTACAATGAAATAAAACTGGATATCAATAATAATAGAAATAACAGACAGTACTCAATTTCATTGAAACAAAACAACATACAACAGAATAAAATTAGGCCAAGAGAGAAATTATGAAGTAAAATGAAAAGTTCCTAGAATTAAATAAAAATGGAAAAAAAAAACCACAATACTTCAAAATCTATGGGGCACAATGAAGTCAATCCTAAGAGGAAAGTTTCCAACAGTGTCAACATCATAAAATGGGAAGGAGTTCAAATCAATAACTTACTGATACACCTGAACGCCTTAAAAAACAAGAACAAACAATACCCAAATAGAGTCAACAGGAAGACACAAACCAAAATCACCGCTGAAATTAATGAAGTAGAAACAAACAAAAAACACAAAGAATAAATGGAATAGAAAATTCTTTTAAAAAGTTAAGATCTTTTAATCAAACTGACCCAAAAAAGGAGAACCCAAATAACCAGATATGAAAAATGAAAACACCATAGGCACTGAGGAAATTCAGAGAATCATAATACATAATTTAAAAATCCACTATCTGCTAAACTGGAAAATCTATAAAGGTGCTGATATAAAATTCTGCTAAAAGAAGCCTAGGACTAAATAGACACAGGCAGAATTCTACCATATCTTCAAAGAGCTACACCAATATTTATCATATCATTTCATAAAATTGAAAAGAAAGGGAATTTGCAATTTCCTTTCAAGAAGTCGTTATCATTCTGATTTCAAAACCAGGCAAGGATCTAACAAAAGTACATAAGTATGGGTCACCCTCTCTAATGAACATAAACACAAAAATTCTCAAGAAAATACTTGCAAACAAAATCATGAACACATCAAAAAGTTAACTGCTATGATCAAACCAGCTTTATACCAGACATGTAGGGATGAGTCAACATACATAAGTCAATAAATGTAATCTACCACATAAACAAACTCAAAGACACATACCACATGATAATCTCCTTATATACAAAAAAATCTTTTGACAAAATCCAACCTCTCTTTATGGTAAACATTCTCAAGATTCTAAGAAGCCCTCAGTTTGTGAAAATCTCAGAGGCAGTGGGAGGATTTAGTAAGAAGTGATATCTTTAAGATGGACCCTCAATCAAGAGGAGGCCCACTTTGTCACTTCCCATAGCTTCAAGGACTGTACTACCTTTAGAAGGTGACTAGAGGGGGTTAATTATTTTAGACTAACAACAATGAACAAGTCAGGTAAACAGGAAACACTTTTCAACAAATTCTTATTTCCTGCAGCAAGAGATGAATTTGGGTCTATAGCTAGAAGGCAATCTCAGACTCTGAGGGTTAACTATGCAAACTGATAGCCTAAATCAAAGTTCATAGCCACCTGCCTGCTGTTCACTGCTGGAAGGAAGAGACCTCTAAACTCAGGTCCACCCAAGTACTCAACTTTCACAGTTTCCTTCTTCCCGCAGGGTATTTAATGCTTAGTAGGATTTCAATACTATGTCTCACCTCCTATGCCCAATACACTAGGGAGACATTCCTTGGCTTGGTTCGTAGCTACAGCAGGGTGTGCAAACTTAAGAGAGCCAGGACATGCTACTTCCACAGAATGCACAGCTCAGTGCAGCTCCATGAGGCTCCTGATATGCCGAAAAAAAGAGAAAGAGGGGAAGAGATAGGGAGAGAGAAGTGCCCAAAGGGAATACAGCCCTATAAGACCTCTGATGTTTGCCCTGCCTGACCTCTTAGCCTAAGTGGTAGGAAAATAAAATAATTCTGCTTCAACTGGTAATGAGCTTCATCTGTCACACTCCAAGATTATAAGGTCCAGAAAGAAACCACATCAGTACTTTGCCTTTTTTCCAATCTTAATTTTATATATAATATATATTAGTTTTTATTATTTATTTCTTTTCTCATGTTTATCTAAGTCCAGTAATGTGATTTGCTTACTACACAATCATATTTTTATCTCTTGCTTTTCTTTCCCTTTAGATAATATTTTAATACTTTCTTCATCTTTGCTTGTCTTTCTTTTTTCTTTCTTCTTTACTTGTCCCCTTCCTTTACTTCACTTAATTATATTTTAGCTTCATTCTAAATAATTTTAAATTCCTAGCTGATTCTAAATTCTTATGATCATTTTCTGTTGGACGGTTACTGATGGTATAGTATTTGGACTTTAGTTGATTTTAAATGCATATCTGGATTTTCTTGGTTTAGCTGTTAGGACAGTTTCTATTTTTCTTGTTTGAGTGCTACTAAATATTGAGTTGTCATGAGCAGGCTGCTCACTGAGATCCCAAAACAAAAATTGGGAGATATGTCCATACTGAAAGATGTGTAAATTATAACACAGACACACAAGAACTGTGGAAAAAGAAGGTAACATGATGCTTCCAAATGATTGTAACTCCTCAGTTACCAAATCCAAAGGTATGGAAATGGTTGAAAAGTATATTCAAAAACTTTTGTCCAAATAGTATAAAACTTCAAAGGGGATACAAACAAACAAGTAAATACATTAGTGAAATAAATTGGAATCTGGTTAAGAAATTCAGAACTACTGAAGCAAAAATGTTATCTATATGGATTAGAAATTCAAAAAGGAATTTGAGATTTTGAAAAAGTAAAAAACTTTCCAAATGAAATATCAACAAACAAGACAATGTAGAAAGCATCATCAATAGACTATCTGAAGCAAAAGAAAAAAACATATCAAGGATAGAGCCAATGTAATTTTACATTTGTATATGAACAAAGAAACAAATACTAAATACTAAATATTGGTGTAGACAGCATTAATCAAAACAATTGCAAAAATAATCCAGGCATTAAAAATGTAGTAACCCCGCCAAAGAAAACATAAAACACCTGAAAATATAAACTATGTCATTAATAGCATTAGAAAAGTAAGATTCTAACATAATAAAGATTGATTGGAAAGCTATTAAAGTTAAAAGTATTCGTAAATAATAATAAAAAGCAAGGTGTATTTGCAATGGAAGTGAAAGAGAAGAAGCAAGACAAGAGAGAAGCTATATATAGTGACTATATTCGAAATAACTGCAAGGGGTGGAATTTTCTGCTCAATTGGTGGACTTAAAGCAACTAATTAAAAGGAGTCAGTACCACAAAAAAGTGAGACAGAAATGAATCTCTTGAAATCCATGTAGGGAACAAAATAATAGGATAAATGAAAATTATAGAGAAAAATGAGGGGCAATACATCAAAATGGAGTGAGCCAAATGAAACTTAGCTAGCTCTATCATGACTCCCCAGGACGGGGGTGGGAAAAGCAGAAGTCTTTTCTACAAGATGAGGTAGGTTTTCCCACTGAGAATGCTGGAAGTTCTACTTTCAGAAGTCCAGTTTTGGTGAGAGTGACTTTTGTGATCAGCAGCAGAGAGGAATTCCCTCTTGTACTGTGTAAGACATGGAGGACAGTGGACAGGTGACATTTTGAGAGGGATCTATTGCTCAAAACAGAGCTATCCTTGGAGCTGAGAATTAAGTACAACCACAAATCAAAGAGACTGAATTTAACTTGGCACAGCTTCAGAGTGAGTAAGAATCAGTTCTGGGAGCAGTAGAGAGTGGGAGAGCCAGACATTGACAAGCTAAAAAGTGCAGGCTGCAGTATTCTTTATTTAGGCAGTGAAATGCATATCCCTGAATTTCAGGGAGCAGATCTCATCAACTGAGAATAACACTGGAATTTGGTAGCCCCTGCCTGAGGTCAGCAGGTGGAATGATCGCTGGAGTCATTTATCTGCCTTTCACTGCTGTAGAGTCTGAGAACTCTGAAGTATATCTTTCACAGAGGCTGATTAATACTCAGAAGTTCTTGAAAGTACAAAGGCAGAGCCTTGATCTGACAGACCTCAGCACTGTGCTTGCTTCCCACATTCCAAAAGTATTTTAGAGATATCCCCAGCTAGAACTTCAGTCATCCCAGGGAATATTATCTGGGGAAACTTGGGAGGGAGAGAGAAACCGTCCAGTTCATAGATAGCAAGCATAGTGTGGCCAGAAAAGGACCAGGTACACTAAAAAAGAAATTTATTAACGTGGCAAATAACCAGAGAAGACATTAAATGCTTGTTTAATACAGGATAAATAGCAACATAGCTAATAGGAAAGAGAAGATTCTACAAGTTTAGTTGACCATTCCTCATATTACCAGCAATCAAATTTTGAGGATGTAGAAAGAAACTGATTCAACAACTCATTTTTTTTGTCTTTCAACTTATTCTTTTCCTTTCTTCTTCTTATGGCCCTGTGCTTCCTTTAGGTATGAATATAAGCATGCATGTGTATATGTATGTATGGGTATGTGTGTGTGTGTGTGTATGTATGTATGTTTCAGTACTGTGAATTGAATCTACAGTTGCATAGGTATTTATTTCAAATTCCAAGGAATTACAAAAAAAAACCTGAGTGTATTGGTGCATGTCTGTAACTCAACACTGGGGAGTAGATATGGCCCATTGGTCATCCCACTTTGCCAAATAAATTGAATTCCATGTAGATGGGATTTTTTTTTACTCTTTGGGGGCCTACCAGCCAGCTCCCAAATAAACACATGGAGACTTGTTCTTACCTATGAATGCTCAGTCTTTCTTTCCTTAGCTTGGTTTTTCTAAATTAAATTATTCTGTTTCTCTTGAACTACATTTTGCCACTGGACTTTTTGCCTTTCTTTATTCTGTATATCTTTCTTTCTTTCCTTCTTCCTCTGTGGCTGGCTGTGTGACTGTGTGGCTGGCTGTGTGACTGTGTGGCTGGCTGTGTGACTGTGTGGCTGGCTGTGT
>NW_004949111.1:8456543-8461686 GCF_000317375.1 Microtus ochrogaster
TGTGGCTGGCTGTGTGACTGTGTGGCTGGCCCCTGATGTCCTCTACTCCTTTTCTTGCTCCTTACCCTCCCGCTTCATCTAGATTTTTCTTCCTATTTATTCTTTCTGCCTGTCACTCATACCTATCTCTCTTCTGCCCAGCTCTTATTGGCTATTTGTCTCTTTATTAGATTAACCAGATATTTTAGGAAGGCAAAGTAACACAGCTTCACAGAGTTAAACAAATACAATATAAAAGAATGCAACATATCTGCATCATTAAACGAAAATTTCACAGAATAAATGAATATAACACATCTAGAATAATATTCCACAATAGGTCCCGGAAAGACCCTGTCTCAAAAAATAAGGTATAAAGAAATTGAAGAAGATAGCTGACCTCGGTTTTTGGCCTCCACATATACACATCACAAATACATGTACCAAACACGTAAAATAAACATGACAACATGAATCATCTATAAGATAACTCTCCAATTTTCACAATTTTTAAAGCTAACAGTATGTATGAAGATAACATGCTGGATAAATATTTCAAAAGATGCTAATGGTGATGTTTCACATCTTTAGCCCTAGCACTCAGGGAAGAAGAAGCAGGGAAGGCATATCTCTGTGACTTTGAAGTCAGCCTGGTCTATAGAGTGAGTCTCAGGACAGCAAATTTGCAGGATAATGTTCTTGTACTCTGTAAAGATTTGTCACTTGTATTGGCTTAATAAAATGCTGATGGGCCAGTAGCCATGAAAGAAGTATAGGCGGGGCAACTAGACTAGGAGAATTCTGGGAAGAGAACATGGTGTGGGAGAATTGTCTGTATTCTGTCAATCATGTATTTTAATAAAATGCTGATTGGCCAGGCAGGAAGTATAGGCAGGTCAACCAGACAGGAAGTAGAGGCAGGGCGATGAGAACAGGCAAATGCTGCAAAGGAGGAAGGTCCAGCCCAGACCACCAAAGAAGCACCATGTGACCTGCCCTGCTGAGAAAGGTACCGAGCCATGTGGTTAGCATAGATAAGAATAATGGGTTAATATAAGCTACAAGAGCTAATCAGACAGAGCTAATGGGCCAATCAGTTTTATAATCTTATGGAGACCTCTGTGTGATTTTCTTTGGGGCTTGCCGGCTGTAGGGGACCAGGCAGGACATTAACCACAACAAGCAGGCCCCTTCATTGTTACAAGAAAAGACAGGGAGTTACCAGCCAGACACAGAGAAAGCAAGATGAGAATGCCTCACTGAGAAAAGGTACCAAGCCATGCAGCTAAATCTAGACAATAACTATGTGTAAGTTTAAGTTATAAGAGTTTGTTAATAATAAGCCTGAGTTAATAGGACAAATAGTTTATAATTAATGTAAGTCTCTATTTTTCTTTGGGACTGGACAGCTGCCAGTCTGGGAAGGACAGCTACTTCTGTCTACAAATGGCACCCAAGAATTTCCACATAAAGCCTGAGAAGGCTTTAAAATAGAATTCTAGACAGATAAAAAACAGAGTCAAGTGAACCCTCTTGGTAACTGTCTTTATTCCAGTAAGGTTTGTTTGGTGGGAGCAAGGAGAGGTATAGCTCCTTTAAGAAAGGCTTTCTGATTCAGCATTAGCAGCAAAAACCACATGGCAACTGTTTTAAGAAGCACTGACATCACACACTTAAATAGTGTTTATGAGCAGCCAGAAGCATGATTCTTTGTAGTAACATGGATCTAGAAACTCCACAGGGTTATGGAAATAAACATGGCTTCCACTTGTACCTCCTCCATGAAGCTAGACTCTCAGGAAGCTAAGGAATGGGGTGGGGCTAGTCAACAAAGTGGCAGCTTTAATCCTAGCCAGGACACTTAGCAGATTAAAGACTCATATGCTCAGAAAAAAATATATATGGTTTACAGTATGTTTAAAAGTATACATAGGCTTCAGAGGGAAAAGAAAAAGGATAGAGAAAGTCCTTGAAACAAAGAAATAAAGGAGTTGGGCGTGGTAGCACACACCTTTAATCCTTGCACTTGGGAGGAAGAGGTAGGTGTATCTCTGTTAGTTTGAAGCCAGCCTGGTCTATAGTATGAGTTCCAGAACAGCCAAAGATATACAGAGAAACCCTTTCTCATAAAACCAAAAATTTAAAAATAAAAAGAATAGAGTAAAAAGAAAATCCATGTACTGATGGAAAATATACAAAGAATCTGGATACTGTATGTTATTGCATTGTTTTTTAAGTGTTTGACTGCTAGGGAAGTAGCAACAGCTGCTAAAAGACATTTGATTATAAATGCTGCTGGATTAATCCAACCTATGTATTTTGAAAATGCTTTGACTTCAAAATTTAAGTCTTAAAAATATTTTACTTTGGAGAAGATGCTTTTCTTTTGTTTCCACAGGAAATTAGAAGCTGTGGATTCATTCAGGATTAAGAAAAAGAAGGTTTTATTGAGGAAGACACCCTAAAATATCTCTGATAATAGAAGATGGCCCAGATGATCCAAAGACTCAGAACACCTTTGTTATAGTTTCTTCTGAGTTCTACATGCAGAACAGCTTCAAGGCTGCTGAATAGGATTTTCCAGCCTCATGGAATACTCCAGTAATTATTTGACCATAATCCTAAATTTTCTTTGGGTCCCTATAATATTACCAGTGCCCCAATCAGGAAGAAGTAGCCTAGAAAACTATACCCATATTCTCCCCAAAAACGGATTATAAATCTTTGTCTTTGTTTAGCATGTTGGTTACAAGTTGTTATGAATAGTGGTCAGGAAAAAAGCTAAACAAAGGAGATTAGAATCACTATTCTTCTTTTGAAAATACAAAAAGGGGAGCAGAAGGAGAGAGAGCACGAGCAAGGAACTCAGGACCGCAAGGGGTGCACCCACACACTGAGACAATGGGGATGTTCTACTGGGAACTCACCAAGGCCAGCTTCCCTGGGTCTGGAAAAGCCTGGGATAAAACTGGACTCTCTGAACATAGCGGACAATGAGGACTACTGAGAACTCAAGAACAATGGCAATGGGTTTCTGATCCTACTGCACGTACTGGCTTTGTAAGAGCCTAGGCAGTTTGGATGCTCAACTTACTAGACCTGGATGGGGGTTCCTTGGACTTCCCACAGGGCAGGGAACCCTGATTGCTCTTTGGGCTGAGGAAGGAGGGGGACTTGATTGGGGGAGGGGGAGGGAAATGGGAGGCGGTGGCGGGGAAGAGACAGAAATCTTTAATAAATAAATAAATAAATAAATAAATAAATAAATAAATAAATAAATAAATAAGAAAGAAAATACAAAAAGGGAAATGCTGTGGGATAATACTCTTACACACTGTAAAGATTTGTCATTTGAGTTAAGCTTCCGGCGTGAATGTCACGGACAAGATGATACCCCCAGTTCAGGTCTCTCTGCTCATAAAGCTCGGCCAATACTCAGCCCTGGTCCTTGGCGTGGCCTACGGCACCAAGCACTATAGTTACCTAAAGCCTCGGGCAGAGGAGGAGAGGAGGGTGGCAGCAGAGGAAAAGAAGAAACTAGATGAGCTGAAATGAATTGAGAGAGAACGGACAGAAGCTCAAGATGACAGCATACTCAAGTGAAGCGCTAGTGAGCTTGCCTTTCCTAAGTAGCTAAGGATGAATAAAGCTTTGTCGTGTGATGAAAGAAAAAGATTTGTCATTTGTATTGGTTTAATGAAATACTGATTGGCAAGTAGCCAGATAGGAAGTATAGGCAAGGCAAACATACTAAGAGAATTCTGGCAGAGAGTCAACCACCAGCCAGATGTAGAGGGAGCAAGATCAGAATGCCTCACTGAGAAAAGGTACCAAGCCACATGACTAAACATAGACAAGAATTATGGGTTAATTTAAGTTGTAAGAGATAGTTAATAATGAGCCTGAGCTAATAGATCATCAGTTTATAATTAATATAAGCCTCTGTGTGTTTCTTTGGGACTGATGACTGTGAGATTGGGTAAGACAGAAAGTTACATCTACAGCCAAAGCTACACAAAGTAACTCTGTCTCAAAATAAATAAATAAATAAAAAAGATTCAAAAGTCTACTTATAAATGACTTCAAACGTTATAAATATTAGCAGATGAATTCAGTCAAAGATCTGGAGAGAAAAGTTAGCAACATAAAAGTAAAGGTTAAAAATGTGTGTGACAAAATACACAATATAGATGAAAAAGTCAGCAGCATAGAAGACAAAAGTAACCAAGGAAATTGATATTTTGAAAAATAGAAATACTGGATATTAAAAGCTCATGCTCAAAAATTATTATAATTATAAATATAATTAAAAATATTTGAAAAGCAAAAAACAAATTAACAGGAATGGAGAATAAGTTTGGGACAATATTATACTAAACATCAATAAAAAATAAAAAGAACATGGAAAGAACTTCCAAAAAGTCTGGGGTACATACAATCAAAAGAGCAAAGCTAAGCAATTGTGGACTAGAAGACAAAACAGAGATTAAAAACTAAACACAGAGAGAATTCTATTCACTAAAATTATATCTGAACATCATCCACATTCAGAGAAAGAAACTTACATCACACAAAATGGTATTAAAAAATTCTAACAGACATGTCTGGAGGAGAACTTCTATATGAGACATTATAGTTAATTATGTCAAAAACACAAAGGAAGGAATATTAAAACTGTAATGGAATAATACTTACCCTGCTACAAAGGCAAGCACTTGAAAAAAACTACTGATCTTTCATCAGTAAATCTAAAAACCAGAAAAACATGGGGTCATATATTTAAGCTATATCAGTAATTGTCAAGGAAGATGAAGGTTATAGAGAAATAATGACAGTTCATGACAAGCACAAAACAAGGAATTTTATGAACACTAAATCAGCACTGAAGAAAACAAAGGAATATGTCATGAGATCCCCCAAAAGAAAAAATTTCTGATTTGGACCTTGAGATTTCTGTCCGGTGCTCCAATGTGGGTCTCTGTCTCCTTTCATCGCCTGATGAAGGTTCATATTCAGGGGGATGCCTATATGTTTGTCTTTGGATTCACCTTCTAATTTAGCTTCTCTAGGATCGTGAATTATAAGCTCACTGTCCTTTATTTATGGCTAGAAACCAAATATGAGTGAGTACATCCTATGTTCCTCTTTTTGGGTCTGGCTTACC
>NW_004949111.1:8462426-8466514 GCF_000317375.1 Microtus ochrogaster
GTATTCTTGTTCAATACAATAAACCAGCGAATACAGATAATAATAATCTTAAAACAGCCAAAAAATTGCAGGCATTAGTAAGCAAATTTCAGTAATATCTTAAATGTACATAGCCTTAAGTCACCAACAAGGAGACACTGATTGGCTGAGTATGTTTCAAAACAATATCCAACTCTTTGTTGTCTCCAAGTGACATACATTTTTGAAGAAGAGGACTAGAGTAATAGTTAAAGAATGGAGGTCAATTTATCAAACAAACAGAAGCTGAAAATAAGCATCTATAGCTGTTCTGATATTATCTGCTAATATAAAACTCCAACTAAACATAGTCATACAAGATAAAGAAAAACCACTCCTATTAACAGGAGCAGCAGTTCACTAAGAAATAGAGAAAGAGGCTGGAGAGATGGCTTGATTGACAAGAATGCTTGCTGCTTAATCTGAGTTTGAATGCCTAGCCATATAAAAATCTGGCCATGGTCCCATGTACTTGCTGTAACTCTAGCACCGGGGAGGTGGAGATAGGAAGATCAAAGGGATTTGCTGGTAACCAACCTACCTCCAAGTTCAATAAGAGATTCTCTATCAAGGAAATAAAGCAGAGTTTTTATGGAGTCATGCTCTATGTCCTCCTTTGGCTTCTTTGCACATGCACAGGTACAAGGATTCACACACATGCACACATGGACATAAACTACTCACACAATTCCAACACACATAATACATGAGCATATAAAGATAAAGGGTGAATATTGTGGCTCTCAACTTTATAAAGCAAACACTAATGGGCCTAAAATGTCACAAAGGTATTAATACAATAATAGCAGGTGATTTTAAAACCCCAGTCTCATCTTTAGATATGTTATGCAAAGTGAAAATCAACAAAAGTACACAGTTATTAACAATATTATACATGAATTGGACTTAAAAGTATCTAATGGATAGTCCATCCAATTAGTATAGACTACACATTCTTTGCACTAGCATATTGAATCTTTTCTAAAGCAGACTACTGCATTTTAGTCCACAAAGCAGCATTAAACACATAAAATATTTCTTTGTATCTTATCAGATAATGTTGTAATAAAACTAGAACTAAATAGCAAAAAAAACCCACAAATACTGAGAGACTGAATTTTTGAATGATCAGTGAGTCATTTAATGTAGTGAATTTAAAACAATTAACAGAATCAAATGAAAATGAATACAAATCATGAGACCCATTTTAATATAGCTAAGGAAGAATTAAGAGTAAAACTCACTTGTATGAGGGCTTACATTAAAAACTCAGATTTTAAACAAATCTAATGGTACACATCAAGATTTTATAAGAGAAACAAGACAAAAAAGCAATAGATGGCAAAAAGTAATACCGGGGGGGGGGGAATTAATGAAATGGAAACTAAAATAGGAGTATATAGAATTAATCAAACAAAAGCAAGCTTTTTAAGTTGACAAACAAGATTAACAAAATCTTGCACAACCTGACCAAAAGAAGAAGAAAAGATCAAAAGTGATTAAAATTGGGGACATGAAGGGGAATGCTACAAAAGGCTGCAGTGAAATCCTGAGGATCACTGGGTAATATTTTGAAAGCTTATATTCTCCCAACTAGAAGATCTGAAATAAGTTATTAAACATATATGACACAACAAAATTAAACCAAGAAGGTGTAGCAGACCCATAACAATTGAAGTAGAATTAAAAACAAAATTTCTTCATAAGCAAAAGCCCAGGATTAGATGGATTTTCTGTATGATTCAACCAAACCTTTAAGATTTCACAAATTAGAAAGAAAGGAAACACTATCAAATTCATTGCCAGAAACCCATAATTCCCCAATAATAAAACTGGATAAGAGAACACAGAGAGAGAGAGGGGGGTGAGGGAGCGAGGGAGGGAGGGAGGGAGAGAGAGAGAGAGAGAGAGAGAGAGAGAGAGAGAGAGAGAGATGAAAACTAATAAAAGACTTTTCAATATTTTTGACCCATTTGGTTGAATCTTAGGCAAAGAAGGGGAGTTTTACATACACAATACAATAAATACTTGAATATTTTATTGAATTTTTTCTTTGGTAACAGAGATCAATCCTCACTTTTTTTGTATCTTTATCTGGTATTGGCACCAAAATAATAAGGACTTTCTAGAAAGAGTTTGAAAGCATTGCACCCTTACCTATCAGAGGAATGCAGATAAAAGTGCTTTGAGGTTCTGCCTCATCCCAGTCAGAATAGATATCATCAAGCAAACAAATGACAAAAATACAGACATTGATGTATGGAAAAGGAACCCTTAGATATACTTAGTGGGAATGTAGAATTGTTCGTCCACTGTGGAAGTCAGTCCAGAGGTTTCTGAAAAACAAAACAAAACAAAACCAAAAGTAAAACTGCCAGATGACCCAGCTGTGTCACTCCTAGAAATATAGTAAAAGGATTTATACTAAAGAAATACTCACACATCAGTGTTTATTGTGACTCAGTTCACAAGAACTAGGGCATGTATAGTCAACCAAAATGTCTGTTAACTGATAAATAGATCAAGAAAGTGTGTTCACAAATACAGTGGATTTTTGATTCAGCACTAAGGAAAATGAAATAATGAAATTTGCAGATAAATGTTTAGAATTGGGAAAAATTATACTGAGCAAGGTAACTCAGTTCCATAAAATCAAAATCTATGTGTCTTATTTCATACACGGTTCATAGCTTTGAATTTTAAAAGAATTTTTGTTTGTTGAACTTGGAATCTTATCACAGAACTGGAAGGTAGAAAGCAGTCATAGTGTGGGTAGCAAATCAAATTTCTTTTGACATCCTTATCAGTTCTACACAGACCTGATAGTTGGAGCTGAAGCTATGCTCTCTAACACTTGCTAGACATCCTTCAGCCACTGCAGGCACCTGAGAGTCGGCCAATAACCAGAGCTTCAAATTTGCCTTAGAGTCCCTCAACAGAGCCTTTCCACTCTGCCATTAACCACTATCTGGGTTTGACTCAAGAGGAGTGGGCTGGTGCCCATCAATCCTTTGCATGTTAAAATAGCCATTCTTTATAGTGCAGGATATCTAGGGGACCATAGGTCACCTACACTCTGCTGGGGCAAATCAGGTTCACAATGGAGCTACTCTCCAAAAAAGTATAATATATAACCTGTGGATTCTTTAAAGATGGGGATATACAAGTTTACTATGCAGATTCTAAGCTATTAATTTAAGTAAGATACGAGGTACATGTAGGGGTATTTTGTTTGTCCTGCTAATGCTATTATTATTGCCCAGATCTCTGAATCTTTTGCTGACTGCCACAATTTTGCCATGGTCACATATCTCAAAATACCACTACACATTATGGTTTATTTTTTTTTCATCCCCATGTTTTAAGGATCCATTATTTTAATTTCTCTCTCTCTCTTTTTAACATGGGGAGGGAAATCCAATTACACAATTTCATCAGAATAGTTCCTACTAAATGTAATACTATTACCCATTTATCAATTGTTTTCTATATATTTTACATTTCATCCTTATTATATTCATTTGGGCTTAATTGAATATATGTATATATAATCATTTATGAATATTTTATTTGTTGATCATAAGCTTTTATACTCCAAAGTTGTAACAATTTTATTTCAATAAAGTTTAATTTTAATCTTATGCAAAACTTTATATAACATTAATAACTATTTTATGTATTTATTTTTATGTTCTGTTTAAAAAAGCTGTAGTGTCATAATCATTTTGCTAGTGACTTCTATTTCTTAACGTCCTGATCTTTGTCAATGTGACTTCATATTCTTGTCTAGTACTCTTGAATTTCAACCAGAGGGACACAATTCACCTTTCATGCGGGGAAGTACACTGGCAGCAAGTTGTCTTGTTTTCTTTTACTGGAGAACATATTCATTTTTGAAGGGGAGTTTTGCCAGAATTGCAACCATCATTTGACAGTTTGTTTCTGTCTTTCAGTATTTTAAATATATCACTTTACTAATTTCTGATCAGTAAGATTTCTCATGATAAATTAGAATAATCTTATTTTAGATGATCAGTCATCTCTTACTTTTGAGATTATTCCTTTATCTT
>NW_004949111.1:8467698-8476525 GCF_000317375.1 Microtus ochrogaster
TTTTTTTATTGAGACTTTTGAAATAATTTCTAAAGAGTATTTCTTTTCTATGATGTGTGCGCACAACAATTTCTGTTCTTTGACATTATCCTCAATTAACGCTTGAGGGAGATTAGCTGGAGTTCCAGGAACTCTCTGTATTTTCAGAATGTGTCTCTCCTGTGACTTTCCTTAAACACTTATGTAGACTTGCTCTGAGCCTAGCTTTCCACCCATTGTGAAAGGGTACGGTCTTAGGTCTTTTTTGACAGAGAATGTGTTTTGTCAGGGCATGTGCATGAGTTTCTAAATTCTTTTGTTTACACAGTTATTTTAGAATATCCCAATTTTCCAAATATTTTCCTATGAGATTTTCTTTTGTGCTCCATTTAACAAAGTGCATGTCCCTAAGCACAACCACTTGTCTTAAGCATCTCCTATTTTGCCATTACCACCAAGCCTTTATAAATTACACCTGCTTATTTGCCACTTGAATTCCAACTTATGAAAAATAAAAATGAGTTTGCTTTGTGAGATAAAACAGATATATAGATTTACTCTAAAAAATTGATTACTTGTGTTTTACAAATACACG
Source organism: Microtus ochrogaster (assembly GCF_000317375.1). Classification (NCBI taxonomy): domain Eukaryota; kingdom Metazoa; phylum Chordata; class Mammalia; order Rodentia; family Cricetidae; genus Microtus; species Microtus ochrogaster. Next base: position 8,468,273 of record NW_004949111.1, read on the forward strand.
CAGCTTCTCTTACTAATCCTAAAACTAATAAACGTCATTAAGAAATAGAGAACATGTTGCTAAAAATGTGCATCACCTGATGGAATTGGTTTTTGTCTTCTCTAGGGATCTTTTCCCACTTACTGAGTTGCCTCATCCAGCCTTGATATGAGGGTTTGTGCCTAGCCTTACTGCATCTTATTATGCCATGTTCAGTGGAGATCCCTGGGAGTCCTGTTCTTTTCTGGAGGGAACCAGAGGAGGAGTGAAGCTGGTGAAGAGGGGAGGTTGGCAGAACGGACAGATCTCTGGGAGGACAGGAGAGAGGGGAAACTGCAGTAGGATGTAATGAATAAGAGAATAAGTAAGTAAATAAATAAATAACAGAAAAACTTTAAATCTTATGAATTAGAATTTATGCTATAGGTAACATATAATAACTGACAAAAAAAAATAACTGACAATGATTACTGAAACCCAGGAAACAAAATATGGAACAAATTATAAAATAGACTGTAACTTTCAAAAATAATTTTAAAAACAATGAAGATAATCAAATAACCAAACAGTAATTATGGGCTCATATGATTGATTATCATATGAGTCTAAAATAATACCAGGAACTAATTGTGTTATATATAAAATAAAAATAAAAAATTATTTTATTTAATCTTAGAATTATTCAATACAATGTGTACCATCTGCAACATTGCTAAACAAAAAGAACCTCTGTATGTATGCATATTTTGTATACATTTTTCACTTTTAGTGTTAATTCAGTGTATTAGAAAATGAAATAGATTGGGTATCTTCAGATACTTAAATTTGGTGATTTAATGACGTGCATTAATAATTCATGGGTTATTTATACAAATATGTAAGTTACATGTGATTTTTATTATGAATTATCCAAAAATGACGGACAATATAGTTTTTGTTAAGCACCAATGAAATGATTAGTGTTAGATCTCAAAAAAAAAAAATAAACCTGGCAACTGAATCACAAGTCTAAGCCATTTATAGATTGCAAACTCTGATGAAAATTAATTACAACTAGAAAATAACCTGTTCTTAAAACACCAAGTTATTCTTAGATCAAAGAAAAAGTAAGAAACTGTTATCACTATTCCAAAAGCAAGAACACTTCTGTGTATTTAAAACCAACGGTCAAAACAAAACCACAATAGGTAGCAACCAACTTAAAAGCCATCTCATATTTTTTTAATAACATTTCATTGTTAGAGAAATAAAAACAAATTCCTCATTTATAAACGAAACACAAAGTAATTCTAAGGCATTCACGAAGAGAGGAATAATCCAAAGTCAGGAATCAAAGCTAAAGAAGATACAAAATAAAAGAATAAATAAATTTAACAAGGTAGACAACTAGAGATAAAGGAGAAAATAAAGAGACAGTTATATAGAAAAACATGCACAGAAAGAATCATAAAATGTATTTAAAAATAAACTCGAATGATTCTGGGAATATGTTAAGGAATCGTGTACATAGTACTGGGCTAAAAGTTATAAATCATTGGTGAAGTAAATAATGCCTGGAGAAATGAAAATTGCTAAAGTTGACTAAAGAGAAACCATTAAAAATAAAGATAGCCTTGGGAAAAAACATGAAAGATCTGAACTACAATCAAAGAACTAACATCAATTAAGATGTCATCAGATCCACGTACTGATATACTTTTGGTATAACTAAGTTGATACAACAAATATTTTTGTCCAAGATGTCGTAAAAGTCTTAAAATGCTTATCTACTTTAATACAGTAATCCCAATTTTTCAAGAGTGTCCTAAGTAATGTTTATTTAAGATAGACGAAAGAATAAACTAAACAAAAATTCCAGGGAAAAGAGATCATGGCTAAACCTTCCATAGTGGGAAATTGCTAAGTACATGTGGGAGAAAATAAAAGATTTTCAGAAAATATACTTCATCACACTGTAGGGCTTTACTTTAAATCAGGTAGAACTTGAAGTAAAATTAAAGATTATAAGAAAAAACTAAGCAGAAATGTTATATATAATGGTATTATAAAAAGATAACTCTAGAGGAAGTGATAGTGAGAGAGGGACGAAAGGCAAGAGGGAAATGCTATAATTATATTTTAATTTTAAAGAAAGTTAAAAAAGGTAGTCACAGAGTTGGTTATAAACTCCATGCCAAACTAAAAAAATAAGCCTCAAAAGAGAAGATAGATAACATAAAAATGTTAAATCTTCATCTTATAAATCCTGTTGATAAATTCTACATTATTGACATATGATAGTATATGTTTGTATTTTAAAAGCTATAGGAATAAAGTTATGCTAGAAATATATACGACCATGTGGCCATGTGTGTGTGTGTCTCTGTGTGTGTGCGTGTTGGGGGCAATAAGACTTGTAAAATTTATAAAAAACAAAGTTATAAACTATAAGTTACATAAAAACTTAATATCCTGAATATTTAAAGAGTTCCCACAAACAGTATATAAAAAGAAAAAATATTTTAAACTTGGATTTAGATAGAAATTCCCCTGTGTATTAGCTGTACAACACTAAAAATAAAACATAATTTTACTAGAAGGAATGTAGTTCTTTTATGAATTAGGTGCCCTTAGTCTCTTCACATCTCTAAATCAGTGTCAGAACTGTCAGAGTCATGGGATCTTACTCACAAGCCAGTAGGACACATAGTTCAAAAGAGATACTAGGAAAGGAGTTTTTAAAAAATTCTGAGAGAAGAGAATTAAGTGCCTTCTACCACCCTTATTTCAGTATAAGGAAATGGTTTCACTATTGCATGTGACTTTGTAATACAGTTTCTTGGAATATAAAAAAGTGAGACATGCGTACTCACTTTTTCTTCCACTGTAAAAACACTCAATTGTTGGTTTAGAAGTGATAGTGAATGGGGGCATACTTGGAAAACTGTCTTGTAACTTAGAAATTTTTAATTTACATTGTCAGTGAGTATGCATTTGCTTTAGAGGCAAGGTAGATATTAAATATTTAAAAACAAATCCCACGTCATGAAAGAATGGGTTTAACTAACCAACTTGTACTTCTTTAATTTCTAAACAAAATATGAACATCTTCAAATATGTTCATTCTGTCAATTCAATTGATTTACTATTGTCAAAGTGAATTTCTGACTATATATTAAAAAGTCATTTGTCCAAACTAAAGAACTTTGAGGATAAGCAATGGAGATGACACATTAACAGATTAATAGAGACATCCATGAAGAAGCTTTTGCATGTATGAGTATATATAAATCAAGAAAACCGGGGCTGAGGGTGTACCTCAGTTGGTGGTAAGTTGCTTCCTTCACCCATATGCACAAAGCCTTGATTTCCTTCTCCAGTGGCATTCAAACTTGGTAAAATGGCACATGCTTGGAATCCCAACATTTGCGAGGTAGTGGCTGGAGGACCAGAAATTCAAGTTCAATCTTGGTTACATGGGGAATTTGAGGTCAGCTTGACTTAGAAACCTTGTTTCAAAAAATAAAGGCAAATGAATGGGGAGAAACAGGGAGAGGGAAAGGGTGGTGGCAGGGAAGGAGAGAAAGAAAAGAAAAAAAAATCTACTTCTAAACACTGAAGTTAAACAACTTACTGTAGAAATCAATCTGATCAGTTTTCATTTCAGTATGTGTATAATATGCTCAACACGAACCTTAATGGTTAGAACCATTTTATTGAAGTTCTTAAATATATTTTACTTACATGAGTTATGTTTTATTTTCTGTTAATAAAATCTATGAAAGAATTGTTTGAGATATCAGTACTAAAATTAGATTTTTCTGTATAGGCTAATAAATGTATGGATTCTATGTTAGTTAGTACATTCTACTATGGAAACGTTTCAAGCTCTAATAGAAATTGTGCCAAAACTTAAAATTTTTATTTTTATTTATTGCTATTATTATGGGGGGTTATGTGTACCAGGGTGTGTGTGCAGAGGTCAGGGAACAGTTTTCAGTAGTCTTTTCTCTCCACCTTTATGTGGGTTCTGAAGATCAAGCTAAGGACATCAGACTTGCATGGCAAGCACGTTTCCCAAGTGAGTCTTCTCATGAACATGTAAGAATCTCTTTTAACTTAACATTTTACATCTGCATATTATAGTCAATAAGCAGGTAATTATAATTAAATTAACCATGGCCATTTACCATGAGGAATTTGAGTGTTCTTGTTTCAGACTAATGATATTAACAAATTATACTCCAGTGTCCTAAGATTTCAGTATTTGTGCATACTGTTGTCCAGAATGATTTCTTAATTATCATTTTATGCCACGTTTTAACATCTATTGTGTCTGTCACTATACTTGTGAACCTATTATAAAATGTTATAAACTTCTGAAAATTAGAAGGAAATAAAATATGAAATAAAATATGAAATTGCAGTTAATATTTATCTGACCTTGGCAGCAGAAAGCTCGTCCCAACAGGTTCTAATATAAAAGGAACAGGTGGTGTTGGTGGGGGTGGAAGAAGGTAGAGACCAGAGACACAAAACTAGAACTTGGTAGATTTGATAGCAGCATAATTTTAAAGTACCATATACCAAATTCATTATGAAAAGTTGAAGGCAAATAAGATTAAGAAAAGCGTGTTAATATGTTCTATGTGTAGATGAATAATATAGGGAAAATGATCTTCCAAACAGAAAGGGAAGGAAAAATATTAAGGATAGTAATGAAAGCAAAAATTTACATCTGAAAAATTTATAACTATTCGTATTCATTTTACATCAGCCTATTTCAGCGGATGTCACAGATTATTGTTGTTTTGAATTCTTGTTTGCTTGTTTTAAGAAATGGTTTCATTATCTAACTCAGGCTGACCTATAACCCACAATTCCTTCTCACCCAGCTTCCAAATGCTCGAATCATGGCCTTGCACCATGTCCAATGCAATATCACAGTTCTGTACTAAAAAAGTTAAATTTATCTAATGTTGTCCTTTAGTATTTAATTCGTATTAGGTATAGTATATACCATGTGTAAGTGGGCCAATGTCTTTCTTGATATACAAATATACTGAAAATTAAATGACAAAATAGTAAGAGAAATTTTCCATCTTCTTTGTCATTCTCTATTACCTTTCAATCCCAAAGCAAGCACTATTTTTAAAAGAAAGACTTTAAATTGTAAAACAGCTTTGAAGTACAATAAGTAAGAGGTTTAAGTTTACTACCACAAAGAGTGAGTGATCTTATGTATTTAAAGTGAGTTCTTACAATTATCCATTTTGATCAATAGACTTTTGTAAAATCACAGACTGTCTCAATTAATTTAGAGTCTACAAGTTTCCAAAGGAGCTGCTTAAAACAAAACTGATCTGTACACACATCTATGCTTATGTGGATGCATCTGTGTGCGAGTGCTTAATGGCATCATCACTGAAGTATGTTTGCACAGTTGCGGTTATATAGTATATTTAAGTAGAAACATTTTGTAGGATTCATCCAAGCTTCTAACATCATGAGTTAATTCACATGTTGAAACATTTTTCTATCTGAAGGTCATATTATTTAATCTCAGAAAAATAATTCATATGACATAACCAGTATGTTTTTTTAAAGACTTTGGATTTTTTTGTTTCCTTTTAAAACTTCTTTTATTTCTTTGAGATTATAATAGAATTATACCATTTTCCTCTCCCATTTCCTTCCTCTAAGCAACTTGCTATTTTTCAGGTTCATGCCTCCTCTGTTTCATACTGTTGTTACGTACGCATATGTATGTGTGTTCTGTTGGTTTTTAATTACCCTAAAGTCTTTTTAGAGAGTTAACTCAAGCTAATTGGTGAACTATTCCTAAGACCTCACTCTTTTCTGGTGGATAACATTTAGTTTTCTTCTGAAAATCATTATTTGCTCTTCTTCCAGTGTAAGAATTCTACACTTACCATCCTAAATTTTCTTAACATTTAAAGATAAGCCAAGCAAAATTTGTATCTTTGAAACTATGAAAATTCTGATATATTTAAGATATTTTATATCTAACAAATTCATTAGAAACATTAAGTTAAAAGGGTGTTTATTGTGAAATTCATATTTCATATTACATAGATTGTATTTATATAACAATGAATCAGTTATAGAACCTTCATCCAGCAACTGATGGAAACAGCTACAGAGATCCACAGGTAAGCACTAGAATGAGTCCAATTAAATGGAGAGAGGAGCAATAATATGAGCAAATGGGTCAAGATCATGATGGGGATACCCACAGAAACAGCTGATGTGAGCTAGTGGGAGCTTACTGACTTTGGACTGATATCTGGGGAACCTGCATAGGGCCAAGCTAGGCACCCTCCAAAGGATGTACCTGATTTTGTTGACTCCCCATGGGAAGCTTTATCTTCTTTGAGGAGTAGATGGGTAGGGTAAGGTGGGAGAGGAGTGGGAGGAGGGGAGGGAATGGGAACTGGGATTGGTATTTAAAATGAAAAAAGATTCTTTAAAAAATAAAAGAAAAAAGTAAATTTTGTCTTTACTTAGATTATAACATTTATATGTTTTCTTTATATCTATAATTTATAAATATACAGATGACTATTTTATTTTTTATCTCACTTGGAACCTTGGCATCTAACTTTCCCATGCTTGGCATCCTTAGGCAGTATAAATTATTTTAAATGCTGACCAACAATCAAAAAATAATAATTATTAATAGACACAAATGATAGTTTGAATAAATCTAAATTACCTACCGAGGTTGTGGTTTGTTAAAAGAACAATAACACCTTGACTTTTGCTTTGATAATGAAATGGAGCCTTATTTATTTTCATTTTTCAACATGGACAATGACTTTACAACTTATATACCAGCTTAGACATCAAACTAACTCACACATAAATCTTAACATAAAAATATCTGTTCCACGTGTTATAAGTTAGATTTATGAGACATTTCCTGTTTGACCTGTTTATGTCTATTCTTGCTTGATCTCTCCTCATGATGTTATTCAGTACCTAAATCCAACTATAACCAATATTGCCAATTCTAATTTAAAAATAACTATTAATCTCAACTCAACTCATATTATTTTAACCTTATATCCCCAAATTTATAGCTAGATTATTCAAAAACTTTTCAATTAGTTTTCCTGCTTTTAATATTTTTCTTTCCAAATTATCCTTTATATATACTTCTTTTACATGAATAATTACAAACACATAATTGATAACATATTGTCTAACAGATAATTGTATTTCACATTTTATTAAAGTTAGATATGCTTTTATCTGCTACTAGACTCTCAGGTCCTTAAAGTTACCATGATCAAGTAATATATGTGACTTTGTTTCTGCTTCCTTGAACCTAGTAGGTTCTCAATAAGTTTTGTGTTGAAGGGAGGCTGTTAGTTTGTTCCTGGCTGCTTAACCCCGAAAAAAACACCCAGAAACTGCATTAATTAAATCAGTGATTGACTCATTAGCTCTAACTTCTTATTGGCTAACTCTTACGTCTTAATTTAATCCATTTCTATTAATCTGTATATCGTCACATGACAGTGGCTTACCAGCAAAGTTTTGGCATGTCTGATTCTAGCTGTGGCTCCATGGTGTATCTCTTAACTCTTCTTTCCTTAACCAATAAAATCAACACATAGACAGAAGAACCTCCCACACCAGTTTTGTATGAACAAACAAGCAAATTCCTCAAGCCTGTTGGACCAAAATTATCTCAGGACTTGCACCTTGAGGCCTATAGGACAGAGAAAAGCCTGTCTCAAGTCTGAAGTATAGTCTCAAAGCTACCAACGATGAGACAGCAAAATCTAGGTATACACCCCTCCATCCAGAGGGAGGGCTTAGCTGTCTCTCATTGGCTGGAGGTATCCCCACATCACACGATGTTACTTAAGCTATATAAGCTGATGCTCTCAGTAATAAACTGAATTTCTGCTTTGACTTGACTCCCTATTGTGTCTGATTGTCCTGGGTCATGTGGCTGTGGAACAGGAACAGGCAGATAGCTCACTCACCTTTTCCTGGAGAATAAGGATAAGGAGGTCTGGCAAAACCATCATCATTTTGTCTTTTATTGTGTCACTTTCTTCCTATTTCACTGTGATGAAGATTCTTCCACCTGTACTTCTATCGCATATCTACATTTTTATCACTCTTTAGGTATGATTTTAACTAATATTTGTTAGTAGATAATATTCCTAAATATACAGCCTATGAGCTCCCACCTCTCTACAGCATCTTCTTTCACAAGAATTTGTTGTTTTTAAAAACAACTTGTAATTTCTTTTCTTC
>NW_004949111.1:8476879-8483546 GCF_000317375.1 Microtus ochrogaster
GATGCTAAGTAAAGATTTTTTTGAACAGTTCTCCATAATGTTCTCTATTTTTACTAGTTAACAATACATAGTATATAAGCTATAAATAATACTTTAAAAATATTTGCGCAGAGTTACAGTTAGGCTAGTTAAGTGATTAAAGATTAAGTGATTTATTATAGCAGTACGTATTTTTCTCTGAAAGAATAACATGCATGATAAATAACTTGTATTTTTTGCTTGAAGTTATAAAGTTGCGATTTTTTTTGCTCACATAAAATACCAATAACTCATTTGAGGACCATGATCCCTCCTTAAAAGATTACATACTTATTTCCTACATGTGTTAAATTTATAGGATATCCCAGAATTATTCAGAGCAAAAGTGAGTAAGTGTTTTTGAACATTTTCTCTGACAATTTCCTCAACCCTATTGGGAGAGCCCTGGAGCAAGGCCACACATCCAAAAGAAAGAGTGATATTTTATTTTAAAACCAAATTTTACTTTCATACTAGGATAGGTATGTGTGACACCGTAACCTAAATCTTTTCCTCTTAAGGAACTGATTCAAATGAACCCATTGAAAAGAATGACTTATTCAGTAAGTCACAAAACAGAGATTTTGGTGTTTGTGTATAAACTGGTGAGAGTTTTTGCAGAAGGCACAAAAGAAGAGGAATTGTAGAAAGAGAGTTACAATGCACCTATGCAAAGTTCACCTTGGAAACTTTCTCCATGCATTAATACAGAAAGCAGTTTTCTGGTTAAGGTGCAAAGATTACACTTCATGGCTATTTCCATAATGTACCTGGCAAAACATTTCATCATGTAGGCTAAAGCAGAGTGTACAATGTCTTTCTCTGTTGATGGGATATAAATGGAGCCCTGGAACTCATGAAGTGGGTGTAACAGGCATAGTTCCACCATGCTTTCCAAATTTTCTTTCTAAGCTCTCTTGAACAGACATGAACAAGTGCTAGTTAGAATCTCTTTCATATTTGAAAGTTAATCAGCCATAGCTGGCATGATTCAGATTCTTCAGATGCTCAGAATAAGGCACTGTCATTCCTCCAGCATTTAAATGGAGATCTGGAATAACCATGGCCTTGATGTTCCTTTCCAGGAAAATTTCGTCAGCTTCTGGAGTCATTGGTCCATTGGCACATTCAACAATGACCTTGACTATGCCTGTGGGTGCACTGGATTGGACAAGAGGGATCAGTGTGTCACAGTCAGTCTCCAAGATACTTCTTTTGTAAGACTTTGCCTTGGTGGAACCCAGAACTGATTAATGTTACAATTGGAAATTACCTGGTCCCTTTGGGTCAATTCCATCTGGATTTGATATTACTCCATCCAATTCATCAAAAATCTTCTTTTCTAGCTCCATGATGAACCTCCTTGTGATCTTTCCCAACTCATTGCCCACATAGTTCTTGGGATTTATTGTTAACACTGGTATTTACACTGCCAAATGACATATTTAGTGATTCCATGCATGCATCAGAGAAGTGGAATTATAATGAATAACACATTGGTGTTTTAATGAATACCTCCCTAGTATTGATGGTAGTGCTGACTGTTCTGGGCCTGATAGTCTTTAATGGACTCCCAGGATATGTGATGATATCAGATGAAGAAGGCTCATCCTATTATTGCAGTGCTTGATCTAGAGGCTGCCACACAATGCTCCTCCTTCTGTTCCTCGATGTTATCAGGTCCTTATATCCTCCACCAGTTTATACTGATTGATACTGATGTCATGGTGGAAGAAACTCTCCATCACTTAGAGAAGAGTAAGGAAATCCTTGTATTTCGTGGTCCAGAGTTGTGGCTTTTTCCAGAAGAGCAACAGCATTATGCCTAGGTTGTAGTAGTTTGTGGTTAGAAGAAATAGAAACAGATAGGTGGCAAGACAGTTGTGCTTAGACACCTGAGAGAAAGAGAGCTAACTAAAAATGTTAATGAAAGGAAACATATACATGCAAGTAACATCATACAGATGTAGCAGGTTTTAAAAATCAACTGTTAAAGAAAAATAAGGCCATGAATTTGAAAGAGCAAAATGAGGTACATGGGAAGATTTGTGGGTAGGAAAAGGAAGGGGAAAATGATGTAATTCTGTTATAATCTAAAATGGTAAAATAAATATTTAAAAATAAATATATTTTAAGGTCTTTTGGGATTTTTACTAAAATATTTAAAGTTGTTGGTGATGTTTATGTACATATGGAATGAAATAAAGTGGTACTATTTAGATTATGAACAGGTGACCCTATGGACACTCCAAACACTAATGTTAACTAATTCTGGGCATCTCACTCTTCTTTATATAGACTGTGTTCTGTCAATAGACTGTAGACCATGAGGTTAAGACACATATTTTGTTTATTTTTGCACCATAGTTGCTCAAAATAACATTTAGTACATAAAAATATGATATTCTTTATCTATAATCCTACAGGCAGGGAAAATGAGGCAAGAAACCAGAGAACTGCTCTACAGTTTGAGGACAGCCTGGGATCCATAGTGAGTTTTAGATCAGCCTAAGCTATGGAGTAAAACCTCAAGCAAATATAAGAACAACAAATGCAGAAAAAGAAAATGCTCAAAATGTGTTCATTCAGAAATATGTGTGTGATAAAAACAAGTATGTATTTCTGGCCTCATGGCTAATGGTTTACAGATGTCAAAAGTCTACTATACATAGTACACAGCCCTTGAGTTTTCTTCTTCTTATGTATTTATTTGTTTTTTGCTAAGAAAATGTCACTCCTACATAAATTTAGAAGTTGTTAGCTTGTGGGTTTTTGTTTTATCAGGGTGGTATTTTTTGGTCACAATTGAGAGATTTTTGGAAATTTCTGGGTAAGCAGGTTAGAGATTGGGTTTAATGAACAGAAATGCTAAAGAAACCACCAATAAAAATATGCAGATCATCCAAGAGGCAGAAATAGTATCAACCTAGATGACGAGAAGGCAAGGCTTCTCAACAAGATGTCTGGAAACATTTTGAACATTTGAACAGAGCAGGGAGGTGATAAATACTTAATACTCCGGCAGTGTGACCCAAGACAGACACATAAGATTTGTGATGGGCCTGCCAGGAATGCAGTACTGATCACTTGTATGAACAGGAAGGAGAAAGGAAGCCGTTTTGTAAGAAAAGCTCTGGGGTAAGAAGGAATGTAGCATGAGAGTGGGTGGTAGAGGAGAATGACTGGTGAAGTAGTACAATGTTTTTTCAGAGAGCACTTGCCTGTTAGTATAGAATTTTAGGGTGATTTTAAAAGGCAGAGTGCCAGCTACATAGGGCATCATTTCTTGCTTCTCTACTATAAGGCAGAGAGTTTATAGCATGGGTTTGAATTTCAATATGCTACTTATTACATCTTATTCATCTGAAAGTTTTAGCAGCATTTTTTTCATTTTTTTATTTTCATATAATTTTCTTACATAAGTTTGTTCCTTGTTTGATCAAGACTTGAACCACCTTTCAAATTTCAGTTATTTCTCCCTTTGTAAAACTCCCCAAATTTCAAAATGAAGGTTAGAAGAAAATATAAAGTATTACTTATACTCACATTTTTCTTTTCACAGTATTTGTGCCTTTCACATGTGTATTATTTCAAAACAAAGCTGTAGCAGATGAGGGAACAGGAAGTCTCAAGCCCTAGGGCAAGTCAGAAATGAAGCCTCACTTAACTGTGGGGTGGTAGGTCAGAAGAGGGCGCTGGAAGCACAGGCTTTTGGAGCATTTCCAACAAGTTGGGGCTAGCCCTTTAAGGAGGAAGGCAGTCAGAATGATGAAACCACATTATTACTGTTTTCAAATAATTATCGGGTATTCTCTCTTAGGCAGTTACAGGAAAAATTGCTTCAGACGATAAAAACAATCTTGTTCAAAGCTCATTAGCTTTTATGTGTCTACCTTCAACTCAAAAATCTTAGCACACTTAGTGTTTAAAGACACTTTTTTTTCCATCTAGTTAATAACATGAGACAGACCAGCAAACTTAATCATTTGGCTATATAAATTCAGAATATCTTGATTAATTAGGACTTACTAATTACATTTAACTCTTTCATTTGAAACAAAGGGAAGCTTAAGGTCCAGAGTCACACAGTTGTTGTTGATAGAGTGCATGAACTGAAATTCCGAGATTCCCAAAGTTTTGTGCTGTACCATCTAATATACCAATGACTGGGTCCAGGAGCAATTTATACCTATAATGAGTGTTAATGTATGAGTTAAATGGCCTCATGGTATTATATATATATGGCATTTTACTTAGGAATTGCTTTAATTAACTCAATAAAATAAAAGAAATTAAAAGAAAGGATAGATAGATAAAATTTTGCAGTATATTTTCAATGAGTAAAGCTGAGATATGACTACATTAGGGTGTATCTTGCTATCTTTCTTTTGTACATATTAAAATATTTCCATAGTGAAGAATATCTTCTGAGTAACACATTGAATTATGGTTGTATAATAAGAAATTTTACCATTATGTGGGGATTGTAAAATTTATATATTTTAAAAATCAATCACAATGACTATGATCAAGATTTTCTCTAATGAAATAATAACAATGAAAGCTTTATAAATCGGTACTTGTTGAAAACAGCATATTAATTTTCAAAATTGTATATTGTCATGTGCTAACATGGTTTTAATTTTTAAGACAAATAGGATCGAATTTATATCATATTGCGTCTGTTCATTTATCCAAGTTGTTCTAGCAAAACTAGCAGAGATTACGTAACATCTCAATACAATTAGAGGTATATTTCCAAAACAATTTGATCATTTCTGCACAAATATTTTTCTTACCAAGGAGAACCAGTCAATTTGAAAATCAATCTATTGGGCCAGCGTTATGGCTCTGTGAATTAAAGCTCCATGCTAGCTGAAGTACTAGAATTAGATCCCTGGAAACCACAAAAAGGTGAATTCAGATACCAAATCTTGTTATCCAGTACCCATAAGGCAAGATGTAGATCATCAGAAACTAGGAAACTCTACCTCACAAAGCGACAAGAACCAAGGAACCAAAGTTGTCCTCTGGTCTTCACATACATTCTGTATGCCTATATTTATACAACATAAAAACATTATACATGCACACACACAACACTTGGAAAGAATAATAAATAAATAAAATAGCAAATGAGAAATTGAAATCTAAGGAACCTAAAAATTGATTTATTGGTACTTAAATAATATCTAGTTATACAAACACAAAATTCTAATGGCCAAATCTAGAGAATAGAAGTTGAGAGTCTGATTACAGAAAAATCCACTGATTTTCCTGAAAGATAACATACTTCTTACACATTTACATTCAAGGGTCATTGAGTAATAGACATGACAGCTAACAATGTATGTAGTAAAATGCTAACTTAATATACAGAAGATGCATCCTCCTCAAAAGTATAAAGGATAAATTATTTAATAAGCAAAAATAGAATCCCACAGATCTTAAAACTTCTAATTGGGAGAGGGTCATGCTTCTCAAATCGTTTTTGAAACTGCTTTTCTGCTTGAGAAAGTCAGGTGGGCAAATGACAGCAGCAAGCTTATAAATTACTGCATATTCCACACCTTTAACCTAAGATAAATAGGTAGTGGGGCCCGAATGACATTACATTTTAAAGTTGCTTTTGCTTTACCTTGATTTTTTGTTTTCTTTTGTTTGTTAATTTTTTCTTTTTTCAAAGATCACATTTCTGTTTGTTGAGACAAAGGGCCTTTTGGCAAAAAGCACTAATTTGTAGAACCAGAGCACTGACACACAACAGTTCCTCCTTCTCTCCTTAGGAGAAGCTTCTGGACAAACAATTGACCTTTCAAAAACATTTTAAGAAGGAAAAAACAGCTACAATAAAGTAAAAGTCACAAGGAGCAGGAAGATTTGAGAAAATCTAGCTTGTGTAAACAAGTTCAAATGCACAAACCAGGTGCAGGAAAAGGGAGCTAGATCTCAAATCTGGGTTAACATCAAATTAACTATTTGTAGCCTGAGGTTGATATGGAGGAATAGGGCCCAAATATGAAGCTACATAAAAGCCAAAATGATATTGATAAACTCGAGGAGTAAATTTTATTTTGAATAAAATTCTCAACTTCTTTAATGAACCACTACAGTTTTTTTGGTTGTTGTTTGCTTTTCTTTTTGTTTTTTGAGAGAGGTTTCTTTATAGCTTTGAAATCTGTCCTCGAATTTGCTCTATAAACCGGACTGGCCCCTAACTGACAGAGATCCGTCTGCATCTGCCTCCCAAGTGCTGGGATTAAAGGCATGCACCATGACAGCTCAGTGAACCACTGCAATTTTAATTTTAAGAGAAAGGATAGAGACTTTAAAATACTTTGGAAGGTGCACTGGTGTCATCCTTTGATGACTGCATGTTGGTGAGATTTTATGAATGTTGCTTCTCATATTACTAGAAGACCTAATCTCACAGCAAATCCCTGATCCTCTGACTCTTACAAAGTGAATGGGGAAAAGTCATAAGGCCCCAGCAATACTACTCAAAGAAGTACAGGCAACCAAGGAAAGCAGAGAGTAAGAGAGATGATCTCCAGGGAGGAGTGCACCCATTGGATGTCCACTGCCAAATAGTTAATCCTGAAAACATACATAAGTAAGATCATACCACTTTAAAAGGTTATACTTAGAA
>NW_004949111.1:8483646-8486871 GCF_000317375.1 Microtus ochrogaster
ACCCACTGCTTATCCAATACCAAACAGTCAAGCCTGAAAACATATATACAAGTAGTATTTTATAGACTAAGTAGGTTATACTTAGAAATATATATATATATATATATATATATATATATATATGCATCAAGAAAATGGTAAACAAAGAGATTTTAAATTTGTAGAAAAGGAGATGTGTATGTGAGGGTTTAGATGGACTAAAGGGAATGGAGAAATGTAATTGTATTATAATTTCAAAAATAAAATAATGTATACAATATTTTATTTTAAAAAAAATCCCAAGTAGCACCAAAAACTAGTTTTTGCAAGTTCATTTTAATTAATAAAGCCAATTGTGGTACAACAATAAATTAATATTAACTTTAGAGTTTCCTACTATTATTGTCATTGTCTTGATACTAAATGAGAGTTATGCTTCATTTGGAAGCATTAAGCTCAGTGCCTCTTTTTACTTCCTATGTCCAGAGTTTTAAAAAAACAGATTGTCCTCTTTACTAAATCTAGAAAAACTCTCTCAGAAAGAATTGCTTTGGCCCTCTCTCAGGCATTCGCTATAGTGTTGCTGTGGTCGTACTCTACAGTCCTTTCGGCTTACCCAGGTTAGAGTTAAACCTCATGTTTCTGTCTTATTAGTCAGCACTAATGCTAGCTCTTTCATGGACCCCTGAGATTTATGCCGCTGTTAGGCCTATTATCAGTGTCTAGGTTTTCCTTCGGTTTAGAAAGACTGAAAGCTTGTATTTGTGGACATTAATATCATTTTCTGCTTAAACTCTATTGTTTCCTAATCTCACATTCTAATTCTCATCTTTAAGCTTTTTATAGTTTTATATCAACACATTTCATAACTAGGTCACATATCTAAGTTTGCCAGGAAATTAAGGAAGAAAAAGGTGATAATCTCAAGGAATAAATATTTAAAATGCCATCTTAATGTGGGGTTCACTTTCTTGTTATCAAATAAATCTCATTTTTGTCATAGCCTTGCTGTGTGACATCAATCAGGAGCTAGTCCCCTTAGAATAGAAAAAAATTATTTTCTATATATTTCAGAATTGGACCCATTTCTCAAACTTGATTATAAGATTATTATAGGATAAATTTGGGCCAAAATCTTGTTTAATAATTAATGTATTACATTTAGTATAATTAATTGATAACTCTTACAAAAACAAGTTCTTTATGCCAACAAATAATATTTCAAACACTTGGTAATAAAATTATTTCCTTTTCTAAGAAGTAAATTATTTTAAATAAAACTTAATTTCAGTATACCAAAGAGATATATACAAAATATTAAGCAAGGATAAGTAGTTATTGAAAAAGTATACAGGAGGTAAAAATATTTGAAAAATCACA
Organism: Microtus ochrogaster; assembly: GCF_000317375.1. Classification (NCBI taxonomy): domain Eukaryota; kingdom Metazoa; phylum Chordata; class Mammalia; order Rodentia; family Cricetidae; genus Microtus; species Microtus ochrogaster. The sequence goes on from NW_004949111.1 coordinate 8,485,006, forward strand.
GAGTCAGATAACTTCAAGGTTGTCTTCAGTTCTTAGACATTGTGATTTCATCAGGTTACTAAACAAAAGACAAAATTATGAAATCATTTCGTCTCCAGCTCTCTATTCTGTTTCCATCACTCTGTGCCATATACTTAATCTGATGAGTGCACATTTGTTCTCAAGGCATGAGCTCTTGTCTCTCAGATGAAAGACTATCTTACCACATGGTTACGCTGCTCTTCTCAGAAATTACTGCCACACGTCGATAAACATATATGCCTTTCAAAAGGTGCCAAAACGACATGAGAGACAAGACAAGCATACTCATTTCATTCTGAATGTTCATCAAAATGTCATCTATAAATGATGGCAAAAGCAAGCATCAAGTAGCAGTGTAGACTTTGTTCCTGCTTCTTTTATAAAGCTAAGATACAGAATTTTTACTTCACAGGGCATGCAGATCAAAAATGTCAAAGAACCCCTTTAACATTTCAACTCAGAATAAAACAGACATAAGCCCAAATCCCAAACAAAATACGAGGTGCAGCTTTCATAGAAAGGTAATTTCAATGTTTTTTTTAAAAAAAGAAGTATAATAAGATTAGACATTTGAAAGGCCCATTAGAGTTCAATGAATGGAACCCTGTAATATTTTAATATGCCTGGGAACCTATGCATTTCAACCCCTACCAATATACATTTCTGGTATCACTTTGGTTGGTTATTAATAAAGGTCTCCTCTACATGAATACCATCTACTTGAACCAACACAATGCAGTAATGGAGATAAAGCAGACATTATTATCTCCATCTTAGATAAGAGGAAGCTGAGTTGAGAACTAGCAAGGAAGACACTTCTAAATTATGTTGTACATTAGTAGCAGAGAAGGTAATGCAATTGAATCATGTCTTTTTTTCTTGTAAGAGTTTTAGTACTGTAGGAATTGGGGTTTCACTGTCATTGTCACTTAGGTAGCAGTGGGTTAGAATATTAAAGCATGGAGCAAAGGGAATGATAAGGTCCTGGCCTCAACTGTCAATATTCATTTGTCCCTTTAATGATATATTGAAAATTCGTCCTCACAACCTATCTTGAGAGATGAGCACCTATAAAAGAAGCTGTTCTGCTGCCCTGTTATAAAGTTGTAGAAGGAGTTCATCTGGGATTTATACAGTCACAGAAAAATGTGTCTGTCATTGTTGAGAAAATGAGTGGATAGAGTACTGAATACAATTTTTCTTTGGTTTCCATGTGAATAAACCTTAAAAATTTTTACTTTCAATCTCATGAAATATGACATAAATTCCCTACATATTGATAAATCCAGGAGAGCTAAGAATGTCCTATTTTCAGTTATCCCTTTCTGATAATAACAGATTGCACAATATCATTACAAGACAAAAGACTTAGAAGACAGGGCCATAAGTGCAGATTTAGGAATCATTAGTGTCTAGGTAGTAGCTGAAGTCATATAATATGATTCCTTGATGTGACTAGGTAGTATGAGAAGAGAAATGGTCCCAGAATGTGATCTGGAGAAGAAGAACGTTTGGTAGTTGTCAAAAGTAAAGATGTCCATTAGAGAACAAAATGAAATACGTATGTACTCTGGCAAATAATCAAGATGGCCATATGGTCAAGAAAATTAAGGAACAAAGTTTCCAAGGATAACAGGCAACAATGACAAACAGTTTAAAGAAATCAGGAATGATAAGTACTTAAATACCACATTACATATCAATTTAAAAGTCTTGGGAGACCCTCAGTAGAGGACTCAACAGAGTGTAGAGTGCTTCTTCTTCTTCTTCTTCTTCTTCTTCTTCTTCTTCTTCTTCTTCTTCTTCTTCTTCTTCTTCTTCTTCTTCTTCTTCTTCTTCTTCTTC
>NW_004949111.1:8486971-8494754 GCF_000317375.1 Microtus ochrogaster
CCTCCTCCTCCTCCTCCTCTTCTTCTTTTTTAGAAAAGTGTGAAAACCAGTTTTAGAAAAGAGTGGGAGATAAAGATATAGGTGCTATACATAAAGGTCATGTGTAGAAGTCTGGGCATGGAAAAAGTGAAAAACACATAATGGTAACTTCTATCGAAAGCATTTTTTTTTACCATACTTCATGATATAAATTCTTCCTAAAATAAAAAAGAGAATAATAGTTAAATGTCACAATGTAGTCAGCGTACCTCACAACAGTCTGGTTAAACAAACCACCTACATGCATGCTCTTTTGCATTGTTGTAGTCAAGAAGGAAGAAAAGAAACGAGCCCTTTGACACATTAAGGTAACTGTGCATGCTAATACTCCTCTGCTCACTTCTACTCAGTTTCCACTAAGAGTGAATAGTGCCACCCACTGTTGCCTAACTCAGGGAAAAATATTTTCACACATCTCATGGTACTCATTTTAAAATCTTTTTCAATATTGTAGCTATTTCTGTTATTTCTTAAATTCCCTCCATTTCCCTACGTTTTTAAGTTTTAGGGAAAATAGGTGGTCCAGGGAAAGAAATGGGTAAGTGATATGTGGCTGATGTCCATAGACACAACAATTTCCAACCAGGACCTAATATTTTAAATTACTTCGTTAATCGACTCCTTTGCAGACTAAACACATACATTGCGTGTACCTTATTTATTATTTTCTATAATATTTCCATAGCAGCTTCTCTGTGCAGTGTTTAGTGAAGGGGATCTTAAAATAGTAACCCATTTGTGTGAGGAAGCAGGGAAAGTCTGACTAACGCTGTTGGCAAGTTATCAAGTTCCCCTCTCAATGTCACACCTTCCCCTTTCCCTTCCTTGCATTTTCCTGACTTCTCTTTCAGTCTTAATCCCTGAGTTGAATCCTAGTCTTCCAAGGTCTGCCAGTTCCCATTCCTCTCCTAAGTGTGATTGAAATATGAAGACATGGAATCCCTCAACCTGGAGTGGCCTAGGCAGTTGATCAGGTCACATTTCATGAACAGCACTGGGTAGCATGTGAGAATGTAAAGCATTCATGGGGAACTGGACTTGAGTTTAGCTTAAGTTTTGTAAGTCGAACCTCCAGGGATTTTATGGCTTTTTCTTCAGTAAAACTGTATATATGGAGATGGATGTGATGGCTCACACATGTAATTTCAGTTAAGACAGGAGGATTGCAGCAAGGTCAGATTCAGCATGGGATACACAGTAAGTAATAAGCCAGCCTGGGCTACAGAATGAGACTCTATCTCAAAACAAACAAGCAAACAAGTAAAATTAAAACAAAATGTATGTAATACATTTTATAAAGGCCTTCTTGTCAATATTAATTTGATATTCAAGGGCTCAGTATTTTTATGTTGTTTAATACTTTTAACCAACTATGAACAATTTGTCCTAAGATTCAGTATTTGAAATAATTCTTCACAACTCCTCAATGACTATCAGGTTCTTAAATATGTTCTATCCAGACCATAACTCATTAAGAGCTCAACATTTTAAACAAATCTCATAACTACACATATAGGACATAGTAGAGGGCTCTGAATTAGAGTAAGAAGTGTTCATTTAGCCCCTACCCTGAAGCTATGACCACACTCCATTATCTTGGATACACTCGTATCAACCTCTCATGTGTGATTGACATTTAAAACATGCAATTTTAAAATCCTTCCTCCCATTCCTTCTGCATAACCCACTCACACTTCCCCATCCACTCATCAGAAAGGGTAAGGCACATTGCTTTGGGGAAGATCCATGGCCCTCTCTACTATATCTAGGCTGAGCAAGGTTTCTGTCCCAAGAGAACAGGTTCCAAAAAGTAAAAAAAACAGGTTCCAAAAAGTACAAGCAATGAGGATAAATCCTGATGCCAGTGCCAGTGGTCCTGCAGTCCACCCCAGCCATACAATTGTCACCCACATTCAGAGGGACTAGTTTGTTCCTATCTTGTTCCTTCTCAGTCCGGATGGTATTGGTGAGCTCAAACAGGTAGACTGTTTCAGTGGATGTCCCCATCATGGTCTTGACCTCTATGCTTATATTCTCATTTCTCCCACTCTTCAATTGGACTTTGGGGCTCAGTCCAGTGCTCCAATGTGGGTCTCTGCCTCTGTTTCCATCAATAGCTGGATGAAGGTTCTATGGTGATATTTAAGATATCAGTCTGACTACAGGACAATGCCAGTTTGGGCACCCTCTCCTCTATTGCTTAGGATCTTAGCTGGGGTCATCCTTGTGGATTCCTTAGAATTTCTCTAGAGCCAGGTTTTTTACTAACCCCATAATGGCTCCCTCAATCAAGATACCCCTTTCCTTGCTCTCATCTCTGTCCTTCCTCCATCTGGACTATCCCAATCTCCTCCACCTCCTCTTCTCCCCTCATCTTCCCCTTCCACCTTCCCTTCTCCCCACAACCCAATGTTCCCAATATTGTCAGGTGATCTTATCTATTTCGACTTTCCAGATGTATCTATATATGTTTTTCGTAGGATCACCTTATTACTTAGCTTTTCTAGGATCATGAACTATAAGCTTAGTAATCTTTGTTTACAGCTAGTATCCACTTATGAGTGAGTAAATACCATATTCATCTTTTGGGTCTGGGTTACATTACTCAGGATGTTGTTTTCTAGTTCCATCCACTTGCATGCAAAATTCAAGATGTCATTGTTTTTTCCCTGCTGAATAGTACTTTATGTTCATAGTAGCATTATTTGTCATAGCCAAAACCTGAAAACAACCTAGATGCCCCTCAACTGAAGAATGGATAAGGAAAATGTGGTACGTTTACACAATGGAGTATTACACAGTAGAAAAATATGATGACATCTTGCAATTTTAGGGTAAATGGATATATCTAGAAAACATCATATTGAGTGATGTGACCCAGACCAAGAAGAACAAATATCATACGTACTCATTTATAAGTGCCTTTTAGACATAAAGCAAAGAAAAACCAACCTACAATTCACAATCCCAGAGAATGTAGACAACAATGAGGACCCTAAGAGAGACATACATGGATCTAATAAACATGGGAAGTAGAAAAAGACATCTCTTGAGTAAATTGGGAGCATAGGACCATGGGAGAGGTAGAAGAGAACGGAAGAGGGAGGGGAGTGGAGAAAAATATATACTCAATAAAAATGCATAAAGAAATAAAAAATGATTTGCCTTTTTCTAGAGTGTTCTAGGTTTTTATTTAACTTGTGATTTTATTGTACTTCTTTGTTAAGTATTGAAATGAAAATATATGTGGGCTTAGTCTACACATTTACAATCTCCTTGAATGTAGTTTCTGAAGAAGAGTTTATTGAAAAGTGACAACTTTTTTTCCTGTCAAGAGTTATGCTTTAAAAATGGACATGCCAATTTGTAGATGTTCCATTGACTGAGGAAGGTTTTTCTTGGGCATAACAGACTAATGAACAAACAAGAAATTACATATATGAGAAGGACTTGAAGGACTCTGCAAAGTTGGAAAGGGAAAGTGGAGGAGTGCAAATGATGTAAATACATCCAAGCAGAGAAGTTTATGAGTAAAATAATGCTTTATTCTGTCTACAGAAAATTGTAACCCACCAACTGGCACACTCATGGAATATAAATATTGCAGTCAAAATTCTGTTTCAGTCATTTACAGAAGACTGTGGTATATCTTTCCATGAGCCAGGAAATAATAACTAAGGGAAAACAAATCATGAAGACTTTATTGAAATAGTAGTATCCAAAAAGGATACTGAGCATCACTTTTCTCGGTTTTTCTTTTTCTCTCATATAATACATCTTCACTACAGTTTCCCTTCTACTTTTTCCCTTGATTTCTTTAAAAAACAAAACAAAAAACAGAAAAAAAAAATAAACAGCAGGCTTCCCAGGGATATCAACCATAACATGGCATAACAAGTTACAATGACTAGGCACAAACCCTTATATCAAGGCTAGAGGAAGCAAGTCAGTAGGAGGAAAAGGGTCCCAAGAACAGGCAAAAGAGTCAGAGAAACCCTCACTTCCACTGCTAGGAGTCCCATAAGAACATCCAGGTATACAAACATAACATCTGTGCTGAGGACATAATGCAGACCCATACAGGATCCATGATTATCATTTCAGGCTCTGTGAGCCCCTATGAGCTCTGCCTAGGTGATTCTGTGGTTCCTGTTCTCCTGGTGTCCTCAATCCCTCTGACTTCTGCAATTCTCCCGCCCCCTTTTCTGTGGAATTCCCCTGGCTCCACCTAGTGTTTGGCTGTGGTATAATCTAGATCCGGCTTTGCCTTAACAGTGGTGGCTAAAGTCAGAGGAATGGTTTCTTCAGATTTTATTACAAAGATTTCATTGTCTCATCAGACAGTGATTACTTTTCAAGCCACCTATCTACACTATTTGAGATATATGGTATTCTCACTATCTAAAATCCTACTTACCAACCCACGCATAAAGAACAGTATCTTTAAAAACAGCTCTGTACATATAGTAGAGGAAAAGGAAGACTCAAGATATATGGGCACCCACTTTTTCCTCCCGGACTCAGAGATTTTATTAATTGTAGTGGTTAAAAGCCCCAACTTTGGTACCAGATTGTCTGTAGTCAAAAATGATTTCAAATTCTTCAAGCTGTGACTCTGCTAAGACATTCAATGCCTTTATGCCTCCATTTCTTTTTCTGTAAAATGTAATGATAAATCCTAACTCATAAGTTTGTTAATGGTTTTTATCATTTTCAGGCACAGAACTTTTCATCAAGAAAGCAGATTTCATCTGAGTTGGGATTTTATTTGGTTGGTGGTTTGCATCGAATTTGTAGTAATCCTTCCACACTTGTGTATGTGCTGTGTTCACTGGGGTGTGCACAGTTCATCATATACAAAAGGGTTCATAGAGAGGGGAGGGAGGAAGATAGGGAAGAGAGGAGAAAGAGACACACAAAGAGACAGACAGAGACAGAGAGACAAACACACAGTATATTTTCACACTAGAAATCTTTAGATGATTGCTACCAACATTCTATATATGGAAACATAGACACGAACACCTTCACAAACTTTCAGTAGGTAAGTAATTTTAGGCCATGCTTGATTAAAACTTAAATTGATTGCTGCTAGTTACAAATTCAAAATTGAAAAGAGTTCCCTGGATGAAAATTTCATTAACCTTTTTTTTTTTAGGTTTCTTTCAGTGTATGTCAGTATATTCAAAGACTCCCACACAGTACCTACTACCTTCCTCTGAAGGTCCCCCCAATACCCAAAGCTCTATCTCAGCCAGAGAATAAAAGCTTGGGCTTTCATTTTCTACTTGTGGAACAGTCAAGCACCACCCCCACCCCACAGCCCAAGACAGAAAACAGTTGCTTCTCCTTTCTTCTTTCTTTTCTGTTTTTGCCTTGTTTCATGTGGATCACCGTGTGTGTGTGTGTGTGTGTGTGTGTGTGTGTGTGTGTGTGTGAGAGAGAGAGAGAGAGAGAGAGAGAGAGAGAGAGAGAGAGAGAGTTTAGATTTGTAACTCCTAGGAGTCTTTCAGATAATGGCCCATACATAGAAGGCTGCATACACAGAAGGCAGATAAGCCAAGCCTGTTAGACACGTGGTAAAACAGCTCGCAGCTGCTGCAAGCAAGATCTGCAATCTGGTTTGAATGTGGTTGCGCTGGGAAACTGAAGTGTGGGCGTTTTGGAAACAGCCGCCTAAGTGATTTTGAGATGAGACATTGAGAGAGCAACTGCTAAAGAGGTGTTCTAGCTCTAGCCTCCTTCTGCAATGACAAATGACAACTCTTGGTGTATGTCAAGTGGGCATTCTGACTAAAAATTCGCCTTTAAGTTCTCGCCCACCAAACTCAAGTGCTTGACCTACTGCTTTTCCCTTGACTGAATGGTGTGTTTCTGCGGATTCATGAGTGAAAAGCAGAATTTGCTGGCTGCAGCCTGCCACAATTCACCAAACTCAATAAAAATGGAGTATCTTTGCAGAGAAGCATTTAAAGGTAGCCACTAAAGTTTTTTCAAAGTACAAGCAAACTTCTGGAGTAGTCAAAAAAACAGAAGAGAAAAAAAACACTAGCATTGTAGTTAAGAACTTATTCTTGAGTTCTGGTTTAGCTAAACATTAGAACTAATGTGGTACATTAGTCTGTGAGACGCAGACTGCATAGGATCTTAATTACAGTCCTATCACTAGTAGTTATGCCTCCATATTAAGTAGTGTGCTAGAAAATTCATGTAACTTTCTTTTTATATCAATTTTTTCTTTCATAAAATTAATATAGCAACATACAGTTATCTTATGTAGCCACATGGAAATTTAATGAGTTATGATATATACTTGGTCCAAAGCAGGACAGTAAGATTTTAAATATTAAATAGTCCCATCGCTGTTACCTCTTTCATGAGCATTATTGCTAACATCTGGATGATATTACTAGCTGGAGAAGCCAAATAACTTTTATTCTCTATTTTGGATTTATCTACGAATTGATGATTATGTGTTATAAACGTTGCAAAAAATTCCAGAATATACTGATTTCCAGGGAACATGGCTGCTTCTAAAGTTCCATAAGAACTAAAGGGTGAAAATAAATGCTTACTGTTGATTACAACATTGTGGAAACTAGCAAGTGTGTGATCCTTTCATGGGATGATGTTTAAAACCAAACCACACAACACTTCTTTCTCAAACATGTCTGAGTAAATGAGTCCAGATTGTCTGTATTAATGGAACTTCTTTACTAACTATTTTAAATTTACTACGTTCACAAAATAGTGATGCTCTCAGACGGTTAGTTCAATTCTCCTGTTGCAGAGCATAAGGATCTTAAATAGTTCGAAGACACTGAAAAATTTCACCCATCCTCCCCATGATTAATCACAAAGCCATACATAGAATTTTGTGGCCAAAACTCTGGAGCTAGAAGTAATATTACTTCTTTATTTTATTTCTGGGATTATAATGTAATTACATAATTTCTTATTCCCTCATACTCCCTCCTAGACTCTAACTCTCTGATATACCTCCCCTTGCTCATTTTCAAATTCATGGTCTCTTTACTAACTGTTTTTTCCTGCATATAAATATGAGTATATACATATATATCCCCAAATATAATATGTTCAGCTCATGTAATGTTACTTGTGTATCTGTTTCAAGGCTTCATCTCTTTGCACCTTGTCAGAAGAGGAGGTCAATAGCTATACCCTATGATGTTATAGAAAGTTCTGGGTCAAAAAGGAGTTTGCTGGCTTATTTTATATTAATTTGATACATGTTAGTTATCTCAAAGGAGGGAACCTCAGTTGAGAGAATGCCTCCGTAAGATCAGACTGTAAGGCATTTTCTTAATTAGTATTTGAAGGGGAGGGCCCAGCCCATTGTGGGTGGTGCTATTCTTGGGTGGTACTGGTTTCTATAAGAAAGCAGCGGGCTGAACAACCCATTAAGCAGCACTCTTCTATGGCCTCTGCATCAGCTCCTGCCTCCAGGTTCCTGCCCCATTTGACTTCCTTTTAGGATGAAGTGTGACGAGGAAGAATAAGCCAAATAAGCTCTTTCCTTTCCAAGTTGCCTTGGTCATGGTATATCTTCACAGAAATAGAACAATGGCTATGATAAAGAGTATTATCTGTTACTGTGTCATGACCGAAATATGCTCTTTTAGAGATCACTGCAATTATTCTCACTCATAGAAATTACTTCACCTCCTGAAACTGAAAAGCTTGTGTAAAGCAAAGGACACGGTCAACAAGATAAAACGACAGC
>NW_004949111.1:8495244-8503895 GCF_000317375.1 Microtus ochrogaster
AGAATAAATAAGGAAAATATGGTACATTTACACAATGGAGTACTACACAGCAGAAAAAAATTAACATCTTGAATTTTGCAAGAAAATGAATGGAGCTAAAAAACATTATTTTGAGTGAGGTAATCCAGACACAGAAAGACAATTATCACATGTACTCACTCATAGGTGGTTTTTAAATATGAAACAAAGAAAACCAGCCTATAAACCACAATCCCAGAGAACTTAGACAACAATGAGGACCCTAAAAGAGACTTACATAGATCTAATCTACATGGGCTATAGAAAAAGACAAGATCTCCTGAGTAAATTGGGAGCATGGAGACCTTGGGGAAGGGTTGAAGGGGAAGAGAAGAAGCAGAGAGGGGAGAAGATAAAAATGTAGAGCTCAATAAATATCAATAAAAAAGAAGTTATTTCACACAAAATATAAAAATTTATATATATTTATATAGCCAAAATAAGACTTGTGTGTAACATTTCTGATGATAGAAACATTCTCCACACACACAAAAGATACTTCATTTGCTACTAACGAGTATTTAAGCCCTCAGAGGAAATTAAATACCATGAATTTCCAATGGAAACAGCCTATAAATTTATAGAGAGAATTATGGATGAAGTAAATATACTTCCTCACTCCCACATACACATATCAATGACTGTGCAAGAGTTCTTCTCACTTAAAAACAACTGGAAAAGTCTATACCGATGTCAAAGAGAATGAGATCTCTGTTAATGCCTTGCCCTTTTCTGTGGATTGAATGTTATGTGTCCCCAGTATTCATAAATTTAGCCTTAGTCTCTAATGTGATGGTATTTAGAGATTGAGTCATGGAGAAGAAATTGAGTTTTAAATGATAATGCCCCAAATGATAAAATTATATTCATGATTGAAATAGAAAAGGGGAGCTAGAAGGAATTAACCTGAAGAGGGGAATCGTAGAACAAATACAAAATAAAAGTAATAAGGGATATTTAGGTATAAATGGAGAAGAAGTTGGTGGGTATGATAAACGAGGATGTGGGGGTAATTAACTAAAACTAAGTATGCAAGAGGAATCATATGAAAACTTAGTATTCTATAAGAACACACACACACACTAAAGTGCCCTACATTAGTTCATAAAACAAAGCTCTGAAGTTGAAGTCATGTCAGTTGTGGTCAAGAAAGCCTAGATGCTCCCAAAACAATACAGCCCATTAGCAATGTTTCTGTTTTCCACCAGAATGAAATGGTGAATTCCTGTTGTTAGAGACACCACACACCTTGGTTGCAGGACATAGAGAAACCAGGCCAAAACTGAACAGAAGGCTCCTTCCCTGCCATCTTGCATACAAAGTTCCAGAAAATGCTTTTTAGTCTTCTGAGAGAGGAAACTTGGCAGTAGTTTTGCCCAACGGGTGCATGTTGAGTGATATAAAACTTCCAGATTGTGATCCCTGGTGCAATAATGGCATGACAGTTTTGGGAGTAACCAATTTATTTGATTGTATAAGCCCATTTCATGGTCTTAGAGCTGAGGGACAAAGTAACAAAAGGCATCACAGTAAGGAAGAAATAAGATTATATTTGCAAATAACATATCCTATATGTAAGATAACTTGAGCTCACAAAAATTCATTAGAAATAATAAATAACTTCAGCAACATTGTGCTTCATAAAATCAACATACAAAAATAGTGACATCTTCTTTATGTGCCATGTTTTGTTCACACCCATAGGAGGCCTGCTACTTTCTGAATGGAGAGGCATGAGGAGTGCATGGAGAGAGGGGAAGATTGAAGGGGAGGGGAGGAAGAGGGAATAGGAGGAGAAGATGAAGGGGAAACTGTGGACAGTATGTAAAATAAATAAAAAATAATTAAAAAATAGTTGCACCTTATCCATAAAATAGAGACTAACTGAAAAAGAAAACATTTATGAGAACAACAGTAAGATAAAATAAAGTATATGGAAACAAATACTGAATCATAGAAGTGGTTCTTCTTTATTGACTATTATGGATAATTCTGATATAAACATTAATTTATAAGTGTGGTGAACATGTAATTTCAATTCTTTTTGGTAGATTCCTAAAAGTAAAATTGCTACACCATATACTAACTCTATGATTAACATTATTTTTAATTACTCTTTTATATTAGATATGTACAATATTAATATTCTCTTTCTTCTAGCTGATTAGGGTTTATTTTGTTCTTTTTTCTAATTTCTTAAGCATAAATGTTAAGCTAGTATTGCAATCTTTATTCTTTATAAAAATGTATTCTGCCTATAAACTTTCAACTTTTAATTCAAGGATATATTTCATGGATTTTTTTCATTCATTTAAACTTTTAAATTTCACTTGTAATATATTCTGTTACACACTGGCTATTCACTAATAGGTTGTTTATTTTCTATATATTTGCAATTTTCTCCTTTTAATCTTGGAATCTAGGTTAATTATTTAAAAAATTTGATACATTTATTTATTGTGTATGCTCACAGGCACATAGAAATTTGTGACTGTGTGCATTCACACATGGCATGGCATGCATATAGGGATCAAAAGACAACTCATAGAACTTGGCTTTTTCCTGCTAGTGTGTGGGGCTTGGGGCTCAAACTCAGGTCATAAGGCTTAGTGGCAAGCGCCTTTGCTTCCTGAGCCATCTCTCCAGCCCCTCAATTTCTCAATCCTAATCCATAAATAATTATTAGTGCATTCAGTATGCTAAACTCTGTCAAAAATAAAAGGTAAACAAAAGCAGATGAACTGATCCCTCTTTCCGTGACGTTTCTATGTCAACACATGATAAGCATTAATAAATCATATTAAACTGACTTCTGAGTCATAAGACAAGCTACAAGCTGAGCCATGTGACCTGATAAAGGAGAGACTCTTTTTTGTTTGTTTTTATATTTTTATTATTTTAAACAGTTTTAACTTTAAATATATTTTGATCATATTCTTTCCCTCTCCCAAGTCCTTCCAGATCCTCTCCCCTCTGTACCCACACAACTTTAAATGATTTCTCAAAATACAAACAAAAACCCAATACAACAACCCCCCCCAAACCAAAATAAAACTCCATCCAAGAAAAATACAAAAACCTATCAAATAAAAGCACACACAGAAAACAAAACAACAATAACAAAACTACTGTTGAGTTCACTATAGGTAGATCAATTACTCCCTAACACAAGCCTGTCCTGTAGTGCTTGCTTGATTTTTCTCCAACAGTGTCACCCTGTTGGAGAAAAATGATTTCCCCTCTCTCAGCAGGTATCAATGACAGTTCAGTTAGTTGTTGCCCTTTATTCTAGTAGCTAATTTCATTCACTCATTTTATCAAAATGTAGCAAAAAATGTAATAAGACAAAACAAAAAATATCAGCACAAAGTGGGACAATACAAACAGAAGGTAGGGAACAAGAGAAGACACAAGAATCAGAGATGCACTTGTTCACACACTCAGAAAACCTACAAGAATACTAACTACCCCTTGTTATTAATTTATAATTTCATCCCAATGGAACAATAGAACATACTGTATATGATTTTATAACAATAAATTAAATGTCCAATTTGTAATAAATTATGGACAAACATAAATTTCTTGAGAAGAATATAACAACTATAGAAATATATATGTTGTCTTCTTGGGCAGAAATTTTCTATTATTGTTTGTACTGACAGAGTTATTGAAATAGCTGGTGGTTTAGTTCAGTGATGAGTGTCTGTTTGGAATATGTAAGGAAGGGTTTGATTCTAAGTATCCCTATACAATTATCTAAGAATATATGGTTTAATAGTTATTCAGTTCTCTTGTTTATTGTGTTTCTAGTTACTCTAACCATAATAGAATGTGGGATATTGATATGGCTAACAATTATTCTGGAGTTGAACATTTTTTACTGCAAATATTTAATTTATAATTATATATATCTATTTGTGTTATTAGGTATATTATATTTCAAATTTCAATACTTTTTCAGTGGATTTCATCTCTTACTATTATAAATTGCATTTATAATATCATTTTTGCCTTAACATGTATTTTATCTGATATTAATTATTACTATTTATGTCTATCTTTAGAAATTTTTCTGAAGTATTTTCTAACATTTTCATGTTTTGGTTTCTGAATTCTGATGAAATATCAGCTATCAATCTTATTCAAGAGACGCTATATGATGAAACAACTTTTCTTGATATTTGCAAGTTTTTTCCTGGTCTTTGGCATTTGCAAGTTTATTATAATGTATATCAGCTTAGATGGCTTTGAACTTACCCTAGGTAGAAGCATTAAACTTCTTAGATTGGTTTTGGCATTGCTTTTTGCCTTCTTCTTTTGCATAGCCAGAGCATCTGCCCAATGTTAGTGCATAGAGACTTTATTTGCCAAAAACACATGCTCAGGCATGTACATAGCACTACCTACATATGCACGTGGACGTATAAATTCTTAGACATATGTTCAACATTTGTAAAGGACTATTTAAATATTTCCATTTATTAGGCTTTTCTTTAGGTTTTTTATTTTATTTTCTCAGATTTCTTTTCAATTTAACTGATATCTATGACTCACGCCACTGCAAAGTTTAACAATTACTACTTTTAAGAAATGTACCAAGGAAATACACACAGAACTAAGAATCTGATCAAGTCAAAATAGAAAGGGTATTTGTATTGGGAGTTGAATGGGTGAGATCAGGAGGAACTGGGAGGAGATGAGGGAGGAGAAACCATGATCAGAATATATTGTCTGAAAAAATAAATATAAACAACAAAAAAGTCATTTGTGGTATTGGAAAAATTTTTGTTAATGTTCAGAGATCCAAAGTTTATTTCAATTGCTTTTATGGAAAAGATAGCATTCTGAAATCTTTACTTCAATATTATTCCTAATGGTAGAGCCATTAAGGTATATCTGATAAGGGTGAAGAGAATCAAGATGGCAATCCATAGAGGAGATGATGAGAATAAAGGTAGGAAAGGTTACAGTTCAAAGAGAAGAATAATATTTTATCAAGAAAAAAAGCTAGTCAAAAATTTGAAAAAAAATTTAGAGTGTCAAAATATTTAAGTAGATAGTGTTAGTGGCCAGGAGGGATGGAAAAATTATGAGTGAGTAAAGGCCCCCCAAAGCATTAATTGTCATTCTTCCTAGGCTGAATAAATAAAGTGATTTGGCTTTTAAATGATGAGAAACATTAAGTTTAAGTCATGTAGGTTGCATGTTTCAGAGTAACATTTATAAGATAAAAAAAATTATGCCACAGTCTCAATTTGATGAACATGTTGCAATAGCAGAGACTCTCAGAACTGCGGAGAAAACATTGGTTTATTTGAATATCTCCGTGTTACAGACAGCAACACTGAGGTTCAGAGAAGAAAAAGGACATGTAAGAGACCACCCAGTAAGACAATGACAAAAACCTGGGTGGCTTTTGTGCCTCAAAGGCAGAAAATACCATGTTTCTTAGTATTTTTGCTTTTCACATTCAAAATCCACTTTCCTATCATTAGTGGCTCAACAGAAAGCTAGACATCGCAGGTGTTGTGTACGTGCCAGTGGAAAGTGAAACTTTTAAGCACCCAAAGTATCTTGACTCTGCTGGAATTACAACTTTTATGCCTCATTGGTTCCATTCCCAGCTGGCAATGTAACACAGCTCCCAGTACACAGCTCTGCCCTGGCAGGTGTGCGGAGGCACCAGGTGGATGGAAACAGAGTTTTCATGGTTCTTCAGCTCAAATGCGTGTGGAGCAATTGATTATGAAAGCATGAAAAGCAGAACAGAATAGCCACAGTTGGAATTGCACAGTTCACAGACAATATGACAGATAACAGATTCTGTTGATTAGGAGAGGCAGATGGACAGTAGAGAGGAATGACTTTAGAGCCCCGGCTTTCTCAGGCTTTCCTGGCCTGTGGGAAAGTCGAAAAGAAGCCAGACTTCAGGTCAGATTTCATCCCTTAAGTCCTTTCTGGTCTTCTCACAAGAAGTAAAATATTCTGGTAACCCCAGTTACTCTGATGGGTCTGAAAATATGAGGTTCTTCATAAAATATACATATACAAATACATTTGTACATGTACAACAGGTAACTGAAAAAAATGCTCCTTAATGAGCAATTAAGGCATTAGCAGAGATATTTACAGCCAGTGCGCTATTTCTCTTTGAACCTGGAATTCCATTTAACAAATGCAAAGGCAGTTTTGTTTGCTGTAAAATCCAATGTCAGCTACTTACAGGAAGGAAGACAGATTTCCCAAGTTCATGCCTTTTCTGCAATTACTATTGCATTGCTCATACTTTCTGCCCTCTTTGACACAAGTGATGAATGAAAATCAGAGGATGAAACCCTCTTGTTTGTGCAAGAACAGGGTAAGCTGTAGAGAAAGTTTAAAATAAACAGCAAGTAAAAGTGGCAAGGTACCCAGGTAAGTTGTGCTGAGTCAGAATTTTTCTTTTGTCTTTCTGTCTAACAAATAAATAAAACTTAAATTGTATTTTTACTTTTATCATTTCATATCATCAATTAGTATTAACATTACTATTGAATGATTATTTGGAGTTCAGGGCTTCATAGTCAATATAGGATTGCCAATTTGAATAAATTATTAGCTGTATTATTTGGATGAAGTAAAATTTTCCTGACTCCAGCACAAGAGTTGGCAAATGACAGCCTTAGACACATGCCTTATTTTGTTGTGGACTCTTTTGTATAATAATGTTTTATTGTAAAACAATTAGGATTATGTATTTATCATGCTTTTGTGTTATGGTATGTAATGAAATTGAAACTTTGCAGCATAAACTATGGCCTGTGGAAAACTAGAATATATACTGTCTATATGTCTAAAATTGTTATATAATGATAGTTCCTTTTTTTTATAACTTCACCCATCATTCCATCTTAAACTAAACATCTTAATCTCTACAAGGTCTTCAGCCATTCTTCATGGCAACTAAAACTACTCTCTAACTAACTAAAGTGAGGACATGTACATTTAACAGCAGAAGCCACATTGGCAAATATTCCTGAGAGAATATTTTTTCCAATATATCACCATACTTTTTTCTATATGTTCAAATAATTGAAGAAAACTCCTTTATTATGGGTGAAGGATGAGTATGCTTGCTAATGTTTTTCTAAAAATGTAAGTGGATTATTATTTTGTGTGTATGGTGGTTTGCCTGCATGTATATTTCCGCACCATGTATACTCACTGCAAGTAGAGTGCAGAAGAGAGCAGAATATCCCCTGGTATTGGAGTTACAGATGATTGAGTTAACATGTAAGTGCTGGGAATCAAAGCCAGGTCCTCTCTTAAATCAAACCTCCAAGTCCTGCTGATGTTCCTTTTATATACACTGAAATATCCAGAATGATTAAATTTCATTATCTTCCATTGGAAAATTTCTAATAATCTGCAAAAAGAGTTCAGGATTATTACTGCATTAGTTGAAGAGATATAAATACCCAAGACTGACACATAGAAATAACACTTCCTGGATGGAACACATTAATCTCCATGGAAAATGTTCTTCGTATCCTCATAGAATTTTCAGAAATGTGTTAGAAGTGGTAGGGGAAGGGAACAGAGTTTTAGAGGGCTTCTTCTTGAATATCAGTTAAAAAGCATTTCTGTATATGGCCTAGATGAATTGCAACTCATAATGATTTGTACCTTATAGCATTGTTAATTCTTACATTGAATATAGGTAAAATGCTACCTTTGTTAAATATAGGTAAAATGTTCACAGCAATGTTAATTTCTATGTTAAATATATTTAAAATGCCATTCATAAACATAGGTAAGATAGAATAAAATAAAGTGTACATAGAGAATTTAAACGTTTTTTCACATAAAATATCTATTTTTTTGTGGTTTTACATACCCCATTTGAATATTTATCAATTAGAAAACATATTCAGGGACAGGGAAGTGGTGGTGCACACATTTAATTCCAGAACTCAAGGAGGCAGAGGCAGGTGGATCTCTGTAAGTTCAAGGCCAGCCTGGTAACAGAGTGAGTTCCAAGACAGCCAGAGCTACACAAAGAAACCCTGTCTTGAAAAGCCTAAAGAAAAATAAAAACAAAAAAAGGAAGGAAGGAAGGAAGAAAACATGCTCCAAATTTATCCCTTTATATACTTTAACTTTACCTTTAGAGAAAATATAAATTATAAAAGCTATAATTTGCTTGAAATTTCTTAATCAATTGACATTTTTACCATTAAACATGTTCTAGTGCTATTGTTTCCTTCATAAACTCCAGTTTCTTGTTTTTCCAGCTGA
This sequence comes from Microtus ochrogaster, assembly GCF_000317375.1. Classification (NCBI taxonomy): domain Eukaryota; kingdom Metazoa; phylum Chordata; class Mammalia; order Rodentia; family Cricetidae; genus Microtus; species Microtus ochrogaster. Next base: position 8,503,543 of record NW_004949111.1, read on the forward strand.
AAGTTTAGAAAAATATTTTCCCAGCAATCTTAATATTTAATCGCAGTTATTTGTCTTATTAATGTGTCCATCCCTGAATTAAGCTCACAGGGATAGGAAAAAATAAACAAAGAAAGCAATTGGCCAAAATTGGATGTAGAGCCACTTCTATGGAAAGAACAAAGACTGAGAGTCTTTTTTTTTATTTTATTGAGAAAAGGAAAAAAAAAGTTTCAGCCTCCTCCCAGCTTCCCACTTCCCTCCCCCTCCTCCCATCCCTCTTCCCCTCCCCCCACTCCTCTTCCACTCCCTCTCCAGTCCAAAGAGCAGTCAGGTTTCCCTGCCCTGTGGAAAGTCCAAGGTCCTCCCCCCTC
>NW_004949111.1:8504870-8511470 GCF_000317375.1 Microtus ochrogaster
TCTGGCTATTACAAATAATACTGCTATGAACATAGTTGAACAAATGCTTTTGTCATATGATAGGGCATCTACTGGGTATATTCCCAAGAGTGGTATTGCTGGGTCTAGGGGTAGGTTGATCCCGAATTTCCTGAGAATTTCCTCTTCTATCAGGTTCAGTGTGTTGGGACTGATATTGAAGTCTTTAATCCATTTGGACTTGAGTTTTGTGCATGGTGATAGATATGCCTTTGTTCCCTGCTGATAAGTGTTTCTACACTGTTGTTGTTGCCACTACTACATTATTTTGGGTTTCCAAAGTGAAGATCAATGTCTCTCCAGGATTTCTCCAGACCTTCAGTGCAATATTGGGACTGATGAGGCACCTGGCTTCATTGCCTGAATATCTAGCTATGGAATTTTCTGCCTCACCAGTGTTCATACAGACATTTTTGAACCACGCAGACCATCTCCTGAAAGCTACTCAAACAAATCCCCTGTGAAATACATACATACATACATATATGTGTGTGTGTGTATGTATATATTTATTGTGTCAGTTCTGTTTCTTTAGAGAATTCTGATTAATATACAAGGTAAATAAATATAGATAGAAAAATCAAGAGTGAAATTGTTCCTCATACCCACCTTTTTATCATCCATGTGGTTTACATTTATTTTTATATATTTCCAGGGAACAATTACCATATTTTTTCTAGAGCATGCCACTCTTTTGGTATAGCTATAGGTGCCATTGTGTGGTCTGGATATCCCCAAAGAAGGAGAGAATTTGTGTATTACTCCATTACAGGGAAGTAATGGTTTTATAAAATGAACTTATAATAAAAGAGTAAGTTGGGATTTGTGATTTAGATTATATCCTCAAGGTGTATAGCACCTCAATGTCTTTGATATCCATCCAATAAAAGGGAACACATAGTATTTTCCCACATATGTTTATATCTCTTCCATAATATAAAGAAATTAACTTAGTATGAGTCTTCCCTTGAAGTTTGGCAAAACAATGTCACTGGCTGGGAGTCAGTGAATTGAACACAAAAGGCCCTTCACGAAATCCAGCCATTTTCTTTAAAAGAAGAGGTATACTTTCAATTTTCCTTTCTTTTTTTATCTTGTTCACGTTTATTCACCACTTTATTCTTTTTTTATTAAAAATTTCCACCTCCTCCCATCCTTCCATGCCCCCCCTTCCTCTCCAGTCCAAAGAGCAGTCAGGTTTCCCTGCCCTGTGGGACGTCCAAGGTCCTCCCCACTCCATCCAGGTCTAGGAAGGTGAGCATCCAAACAGACTAGGCTCCCACAGAGCCAATACTTGCAGTAGAATCAAAACCCAGTGCCAATGTCCTTGGCTTCTCAGTCAGCCCTCCTTTTCAGTCACGTTCAGAGAGTCCGATTTGATCGCATGCTTCATCAGTCCCAGTCCAGCTGGCCTTGGTGAGCTCTCATTAGATCAGCCCCACCGTCTCAGTGGGTGGGCGCACCCCTCAGTCCTGACTTCCTTGCTCATGTTCTCCCTCCTTCTGTTCCTCATTTGGACCTTGGGAGCTCAGTCCAGTGCTCCAATGTGGGTCTCTGTCTCTATCTCCATCCTTCACCAGATGAAGGTTCTATGGTGATATGCAAGATATTCATCAGTGTGGCTAGGCCCTATCTTATAGCTACTTTCAATTTTCTATGTCTTAATTCTGCTATCTATAATATGAATGTAAGGAGAAACCACTAAAAGAAAACCTTTAGACAACTTAAATTTAACAGAGGTTAATTGAGCACAGGATGATTCATGAGTTGGGAAGTACTCAGAACTAGGACAGGCTTGAAGAACTCTGCCAAGAAGTATGAGCAGCTGGATTGTATAGGCTGCTACAGAGGCAAAACAAAGTACATTATACGATATAGCTAAAACATTGCTATTTGCCTTCTTTGGATGAAAAGTGCCTATTTGGATGAAAAGTGCCTAGCTGGAGGACATTGGATATAGTTTGCTTATGCACAATCCTAGGTTGAAGATCAGGCTTAGCTTGAAGGCCTCTTGGTTAAATTTCTAAAAGAAATGTCTGCATAGGATTTCTTGCCAAATTATGAGTGGGAGGCTATTTACCGGAGCAAGAACAATGAGTCAGTGACTATACCACCGAAGACACGCAGTGGGACTTGTTGAGAAGAAGGGTCCTGGATTGAATGGTAGGATCACAAGGGACTCCGAGGAGAAAATGACACAAGTTCATAACAGAAGTGTATATGCAACTGTCAAATAACAAAAAAGAAATAATTTTCCTTTGTGGAAAAACAACATCTGGCATGGTTCAGGCTAGAGAAACATCCAGGAAATATTGATGTTATAAGACAAAAGTCTGAATTCCCAAATACTCCATAAAAATGCTAGCATACTGGTTAAAACTTTTATATGAATAAGCTGTATTTTTTTGTATTGTTCAGACCACAGACGTATTAACAATATTTGAATCACAGATACTTAATACTCCTTTATCAGAATAGATTGTAAGGAAGGAAATAGATCAAAAAGTTCATGTAAACTATGCCATAGGTTTCAGTAAAACATTACAGGCTGTATAGCTACATAAATAAATTCTAATATTCAGTTTTCTTAAAATTTGGAAATTCAGTCTGCCAACACAAGTATTTTTACATTCAATTACTCTCACAGTATTGGATTAATTTCCGTGATGATTGCACTTTATTATTATAATATGTTTGGAGTCAGGAATACATGAACTGGGTTCAACATTAGTCTCCATCACACTTCTGCAATAGAGAGAAGATTTCACATCAATGAAGCAGAACCAGGTTAACACATTGGAATTGGTTTGGATTCATCAAAATGGAATTTTACTTGTTGGAATCTAGTGTTTGGTATCCTTACTGAAAAAAATATCTAAAATTAGTTTCTATTAATTACCTTTTGCAATGCATCAACTAGTTCATTTATGTAGTACTATTATTTAAGTGTTGTCAAATGGAATTTTGTAATGTCTGAAATTATTTTAAACAAAATGCTGGGAAGAAGAATCAGTGACATAAATCTGTCATGTATTGATATTCTTTGAAGCTGAATAACAGGGGCTCCTTGTATCCATTCTTCTTTCAACATGTTTGAATCTCTCCATAACAGAATGGCAAAATGAATGGACAGGAATGCAATTCAGGTAATTTTTTTCTAACATTATATCTTTAATATTATTCAAAGACAGAAGGGGTATTTATAGTACAACCACTTTATGTTCACACTTGCTAAACACACAAAATGGACAATAATTTTTTCAAACTTTATTTTTGATCCTTTAACTTGATTTACTTTTAATATTCTTGTAATCTTATAAATTTTGGATGTGAAACATAGTGCAAAGATCTAAAAACTTCTGCCATACTATATTGTTCCCAAATCAAACTCAAAAGACTCTTAGAAAAACAAAGACATTGAGATTGGATGACCAACCCTAAAGAAGGTCCACCTATGGAAAAGTTATTCAGTTGTTTTTTTAATATGCACAACAAGGTATACAGAACTCGAATGTGGGTTGTACTCGTAGATGGGTCAGATGTTAAGAGTGAGAAGAAATGAATATAGTCGGCAATAAAGAGCTATGTGGTCTTGGTAAAATTAAATAAAGAGGTTCTGTTGAGGATATGGTCTGTGAAGTTCAAGAAAGTTTGCCCATATAGTCTCCTACCCCCTCCACACAGACCACATCCTGTAAAGAGTGAGGATATACGTAAGCTTAAACAGCTGCATTTTCTTACAAGTTCACCTCTCACTTTCTTTCCCCTACCATTACTATAGCAGAATATGGTTTTGAAGGTAATGAAGTTACTTCTTACTTGGTTTCTCAGGGTCACAGGAAAGTTTTCTAAGTGGTTTGAGGGTACTTGAAGCATGAGGCAGTTCATGTATTTTTAGTTCCTTTCTTTTCTTTTTTTAAATTATTTATTTATTATATGTACAATATTCTGTCTGTGTATCTGCCTGCAGGCCAGAAAAGGGCATGCAGATCGCATTTCAGATGGTTGTGAGCCACCATGTGGTTGCTGGGAATTGAACTCAGGACCTTTGGAAGAGCAGGCAATTCTCTTAACCACTGAGCCATCTTTCCAGCCCCCCATTATTTTCTTCAGATCTACTAAAGCATCAGATGTTTCACTTTTTAAAATCCCCTTGTGCCATATCCTAAGACTATGTAATTCATAACAATTTTGTTGTTACGGAATATACTTAGGCTTCATCAATAGTCTAGAGATATACACACAATGAGAAACAAATTGCTAAAATAGAATCGATGAAGTTAGACTTAGAGGAGGCCTGAGGTAGTATAACACAGGAGGAATGACATCTTGATCATTGAGATTGGAATCCACTAGTCCAGTAAGTTAAAAGTAAGAATAGACATGAAGAACATGAGTCCATGTATACTACTCCACTAGCTGTCCGCAAGTCCATCAGTTTGCTGGAAGAAATGGTCACACAAGACATCCAGAGTCAGAAAATTTCTATTTAATTACAGAGACAATCTTTATTATTAGAATTCTTATGATAAATAAGAGCTGTAAATAAACACCAGATATAACATTTCACAGTATCTTGGAAGCTAACCCAAAAGGTGGCATAAAAATTAAGTTGTATGGCGTTCCACAGATGAATCCTTATGGAGCATGGGTGTTCACAGGGCAAATAGCTCCACCTCATGAACCACCAGTTAATATGATTTGGTGTTTTACTGCATGACAATTAAAATACATAACACATAAAATATTTCATTAAAATAACAATAAAAATAAAGACAATATTAATAGCATGTGAAACATTCTGTATTCAAATTTTTATTTAAATACTCTGCTTGATTTTGAAACTAAAATTTAAAGTCTTTATAAAAGAAATAAGAGATGACTTATCTTTAACTGTACACTACCACAATCAAGACTCTTTTTGTATTCAGTCATATAGAGCTCAAAACTATAAATATAAGATCTGAAAAAGAGTCTTTCCAAGGAGAGTGGGACATCAGAAAAGAGGCAATTGCTCGGTAGGAGCTGAAATACTATTTCTCTCCTACATTAGATTTTTTTCCCCTGGAAACTAAGTCTGGTATTAGAAGAAGGGGAGGGGGGATAAACTTCAAGCAAAAAAAAAACTGGAAAATTTATATCCATGTTCATGGAGATATTTCTTGGAATTTAGCATCCTCATAATGGTAAGCCATTTTTCTATTTAAACTGTCATTTGCAATGCATTATGTGAAAGGGTTGCTATAACATTCTCTTTAAAGTGTCTTTACTTGCAGCTCATCTTCCTGTGCCTGCAATCTCTTTATTGATTGTCACCACTTCATGTTAATGCCTATTCCTATGGTATGAACTTCAGATATTTCTTGGTAAGTTAATATGAAGTTAACATTAATAATTAGCACCTTATTGTGAATAAGTTGATCAGAAAGGAAAGGGAATAGAGCAGAATTCAAATATATTGATGAGGAAGATGAAGAATCAGGAAAACCAGATGCTGAATTCAAACCCAGATGAGCATGTCTGAGGAGATAAATAACATAAGATCATTACACACTTGCCTTCTACCTAAAGGATGCATAAAGGACTGCCTAACAAATTAACTATATGCTCAACCACTCCAAGATTATCAATAATATACTAGAAATATTTCCTCTCCTTTAAAAAATAGTATGATTATTGTGAAATCAATGTTAGAAAAAGTTCAAACAGTGATCTCCCAAAGTGACTTTAAGAAGTGTAATTCATGCTACAAAGAAGTAAGCTTGGAAGTAGAGGAGGAAGTGGAGGAGGAGACGGAGGAGGAGAAAGAACATGGAATCGAAGAGGAGCCTCTGCAAGGAAGAAAAAAAAGAAGGATAAAAAGAAACACATTAAGGAAGAGCCACTTTCTGAGGAAGAGCCATACAACAGCTCAGCAATCCCTAGTCCAGAGGAAAAGGAGAGAGAGAGAGAGAGAGAGAGAGAGAGAGAGAGAGAGAGAGAGAGAGAGCGCTGCTGAGAACTAGTGGAAAGGAACTATGATTTATCCACCAGAACACACCATACTTAGATTGGGTTGGAGGCATATCAGATGCTCTGTAAATAATAAAGGGAGATCGAACCCCCCCCCAAAAGGAAATAATGGGTGAGTTTTATTCCAAGCACCCACAATTGTTTCGTAGTTCCACAAATGGTTACAAAACAAAATTACACTCAAACAGAAATCACTTTAAAACAGACCAAAGACACTTACAGTTTCTTTTGAAAACAAAATTTAACACTTATTTAATACACCAAAACATATATACATTACAAGGAATAACTAAGAAATACATAAATATACTGTTGCTAGCAGCCAAAAGTCATTTTTCTAATCCACTGTCATTTTCATAAAAATATACAAGTATAATGTACATTTGCCCAGACAAAACTTTAGTTTTCTGGTAGTATTAGGAGTTAAAATTCATGAAGATTTAACCAGTTTACCCCAAACATATAATTAACTATATACCTAAAACTATCCTTTTTTTTCTGGATAAGAAAAAAGAAAAAAAAATCCTTGCTTGGTTTATACATTTTTTTTTTCGAGACAGGGTTTCTCTG
>NW_004949111.1:8511570-8518128 GCF_000317375.1 Microtus ochrogaster
CAGAGATCCGCCTGCCTCTGCCTCCCGAGTGCTGGGATTAAAGGCGTGCGCCACCACCGCCCGGCTTTATACATTTTTTCTTAATGTAAAGAAGAGTGTGCTATCTTTCCATTCTCTTCTTCAAACATTTTTAAAAGTAATCTTATTTATAATGTATATCATGATTCTGCCCATTCCAGTACTTACATCTCCATACCCCAGTTTTTCCTGCTCAATACTACCAAGTAGGTAATAGGCAAATCTTTTGTAAGGAGTGCCTAAGGCTACTGGGATGAGGTCTACGTTTTTCAAAAGGTGAAAGAATTGCTTTCAACAGGTTCTGAGAGGTAATCTGTGTAGGCTTTATAACTGAAAAATATGCAGACTTGAAGGTCCACATGACCAGTGTCTTCCAGTCCTACTCTGGCTTGTGTAGATATGTTGACAGATACCACTTAGCTTGGGGAATGAAGGACAATAGTGCTGATTTTAAGAGATATACTTCACGTTGCTTCATCTTTTCACTCTGGCCCAAGCTTAGTGCATAATTTGTGCACTGTTTCTTCCAAAGGCTCAGTAAGTGCAGTAACCTGTTAGATTTCCTCAATGTAATTCTAAAACACGATGAAAAACATCCCTCTACTAGGCAGGTTCATACAGTTCCAAAGGTGTTCTTTGTTCTTTGGAACTAGTTTAAGAGAGCCAGAACTGTGATTGTCACCTGTTTCCTTTCTCTTAAGCCTAGAGGCCATCTGAGTCATAATGGGCTGTCTCTAGAAAACTACCTGCCCTGGGTATATTCAATGTAGCATTTTATACAATCACGGAGGATTATTGTGTGCCATGAATATTTTATTGTTCTTAGTTTAAATATACCAAAGACTGATTACATAATTTCTTTCCATGATTAGATGTGAGAGATGATATTTCATACTGACACTAACCAAAGAAACCAAGCATAAGAATTTTCAAATCATGAAATCGAATCACACCTTGGAAATAAATATTAGCCTATTTTTTTTAATGTTATGTGTATGTAAAGTACTGTCTATCCCACTTTAAACATAACCAAATGTTGTTGGAATGCAAACTGTGCTTGCTACTACAAATAGACATTTGCAATCCCTCTGGTGAATTCATCTGAGGTTAGAAAACTAAGTACTTAAGGGGAGCTTGAGCTAGTAATCCCTTTGTGACTTAGGTTCACAGATAAAGCTGATGACTATAGCTCAGAGCATATGTGCGAAGAGTGACATCAAAATTTTATCACTTAAGTCTTAAGGACTTGGCCATACATTATGCATAGACATGTCACAAGCAAAATGATGAAACATGTTCTCAATAGGTTCTGTGTATTCTCTATGTAAGTAATATAGACCACACTTAAAAGTTGGGACTGTTCTTTGTGAGTACTGCCTTGTTGATGGGACATTGCGACCGTGTCCGGGTACTTTCATTCTAGGCCACATTTAGTTTTGGATTTTATTTAGCATAGTCCAGTTGCCACTGTAGAAGTGGTATGGTTACTCACAATTTTATATGATTTTGTCTGGAGTTGGACGCTATCAGGCAAATCTTGTCTTGAAAGACGTCTTCTGAACTCATTAGTGGTGAAATAATATATGATTGGGTCAAGGCAGGAATTCAGACTTGCCAGACACAGGGCCACAGAATGAAATATTAGAATCACTCTTCTGGCTACACAGCTCTTAATTTCATTGGATTTAACCAGGAAATCTAAAGGAAAGCTGAAGTGATAAGGTGCAAAGCAAATTAGAAATACCCCTGCACAAGTCAAAATCATTTTCAAGGCTTTCTTTTTCTCTCCAAGATGTTGAGAAATGGGGTATTTGTTTTGTAATGATAAAGCTGTTTTCCACGTACAGTACAGAACAATCATGAGCGGAGTAACAAACCCAACCAGTTCTCCAATGGTTATCATGGCAACAGATTGGGCCAAATTGACATTCCTGGTAGGAAGATCCACAAAGCATTTGGTTCTGTTGCCTGGGGTATCATCATTGGTTCTGAGGAGAGGAAAAAGTAGGCAGGCAAGGCAGATGGTCAACCAGCCAACAATGCTGATATACAAGTCATATTTCTGCTTGCCGTCATTGAAACGAAAGGGGTACATGAGAAACCAAAATCTTCGTACACTGATGCAGACCAAGAAGTAGATGCTTGCATACATGTTAACATATTTCAGATAGAAGCAAAACATGCAGAGGCCAGGACCAAATGGCCAGTCATGGTTCAAGTAGTAAAAGATTCTCAGTGGCAGAGAAAGAATTTGCAATAAGTCAGCAATAGCTAAATTTATCATAAATACCACAGCCCTTTTGGTTTCTTTCATATAGCCATAAAATACCCATAAGGCTAATATGTTCCCTATGAGCCCTGGCACAAGAATGACAGTGTATGTTACTGCATAAATAAAGTACCGAAAATCTGTATTGTCTCCATCAGTCTTGTTACATGTATAATTAGCAATCATGATTATTTCTAGAGAAATTGTCTTTGTCTAACGATCATTCAAAATCTAAATTCATAAGTAACAGCTGTACCTCTTACAAGATTGCTGGTCAATGGCTCAGAAAGACAGAGTATAAAACAGCTTTTTGCCACAATTGTTAGCCTCTACATATGATTTGGGAACTTCAAAAAATGTTTGTATGTTTGCCTTAGATTTGTCTACAACAAGTACAGAATTCTAGTGTGCAAGCACACATGAATTGTTAACGTTTTCTCTTCTTGTTTATTTTGCAGTAAGGCCTTCCAGGACATCATGGCAGTTGGATATCTCCCATTTGGTTCAGAACTATGTTATTTGTCAACTTCTTGAATTCCCATATGATAATCATTACAGGTGTTTGGAAGGATATTCGTGGGAGTTTTTTCAGCCTGGCTCACACAGAAGAAAGGTTTGCTTCAGTGCAGAGTGTGTCTGCCACTATTCCAAGATGATTAACTTTGGTGGGTCTTATTTTCCTGAGACCTTTTCAGATCTGTATTGAAATTTAAGAAGAGAAAGGGAAAAAAAGACAAACCTGTAAGTAAAAGAAAATAAGCCATTTATATATGGTATTTTTACATGAGAAAAACCGTGTGTTTGATGGCCATGCTATGTCCAAAAGACAATGCTTGTAAAACATACTCCCCATACTCTAGGTCTTACATTCTTTAGTCTCTCTATCAATGATATCTCCTGAGCCTCACTGTGTGGGGTGATATAGATATCTTACTTAGGGCTGAGAAGTCACAGTCACTTATTCTTAGCATTTTGGTCAGTTATGGGGCTCTGCATTGATTGCTTCCCATTACAAAAAAAGATTTAAGAACAGCACAGATCTGTGGGTATAAACAAATATTTAGAAGGCATTTTGATAACATGATCATTTAGCAAAACAACACACTAGATTCCTCTCTAGTGTGTTCCTAGTCAGAGGCTTTTGGTAAGGTTCACCATATCAGTCATGAATTTTCTCCTGTGGAACAGACCTCAAACACAACCAGAATGCACTTGTTTATCTCCTTATTTTGTGCAAATATTGCATCAGTGGGCGCATCTTTTTGGTCAGGTTAGTATTACAGCATAGAGTGTCTAGTACTGGAGAAGACCATTGATGTCTTTTTTCCTCCAGAGGCCTATGTAATATCACCTGACACAATGAAAGCTGCCTATCCAAGACTCCTCCATTGCTGGTGAGAGTGCAAATTTGTACAATCACTATCGAAATCAGTATTGTGGTTTCTTAGAAAATTTACAATTGTTCTACCTAAGACCCAGCTATACCACTATTGGGCATATACACAAAGGATGCTCCATCCTACCACAAGGATACTTGCTCACCTATGTTCACAGAAGATTTATTCATAATAGCCAGAAACTGGAAACAATCCAGAAGTCCCTCAACTGAAAAATAGACAGAAAATGTGGTACATTCACTCGAGAGTTAAAAAAATGGCAACATAAAATTTGTAGGTCTATGAATCATACTAGAAAAAAAATCATCCTAAGTAAGATAATCCAGCTCCAGAAAGACAAATATGGTACATACTCACTTTTAAGTGAACATTAGCTGTAAAGTAAACAATAACCATGTGACAATCCAGAAACTCAGAGAGGCGAAGTAACAAGGAGGGCTCAGGAAAGGGTACATGGATCTCTCAGAGAAGGGAAAACAGAATAGATTTTGTAAGTGGATTGGGGCAGGTGGGGATGAGAACTGGAGGGGCAGGGGGAGAGGGATGAAGGAAGAGAATGCTGAGACAGACAACTGGAATGTGGGGGAGGAAGCACTTGGGGGTGATTTGAAACTCCCTGGAATCCTTGAGTGACCCTAGTGAAGACTCCTAGTAATAAAGGATATGAAAACTGAACCAGCCATCTTCTATAGCTAGGCAAGGCTCCCAGCAGTGGGGCTGCAACATTAACCCAGCCACAAAATCTTAGACTTAAAATCTTTCTTGCCCACAAGATGTGCTGGGGTAATGGTGCAGAGCTTGTGGGAGTCGTCAGCCAATGATTGGTCCAAGTTGAGGCCCATACCTCAAGAGGGAGCCCATGTCTGACACTATCTGGATGAGTAGGAACCAGGGGCTGGTTAGCCCAGAGACACAGGGTAGAACAGAACATGACTGGAGGAAAAAATCCAATGAAATGATTCCTAATGATATTCTGCTATATTCATAGAATCAGTGCCTAGCCCAATTGCCATCAGAGAGGCTTCCTCCAGCAGCTGATGGAAGCAGATACAGAGACCCACAGCCAAACACTAGGCAGAGCCAGGGGAACCCTGTAAAAGAGAGGGGAGACCGGATTGTAGGAGCTGGGATGGGGAGGTGGGGTGGGATGGAGAGCATTACGAGAACACAGACCACAAAATCAACTAAGCAGGCCTCATAGGGGATCACAGAGTCTGAAGTGACAATCTCTGAACCTGCATGGGTCTGAACTAAGTCCTCTTCATATATGTTATGGTTGTGTGGCTTGGTGTTCTTGTGGGATTCCTAAGAATGGGAACAGTGGGTGTCTCTGACTCTTTTGTCCGATCTTGGGACCATTTTCCTCCTACTGGGTTCCCTTGTTTAGCCTTATTATGAAGGTTTGTGCTTAGTCATTTTTTAACTTTTTATTATTAAAAACTCTATATTTTTCATTTTACATACCACTCCCAGTTTCCATTTCCTGCCCTCTTCCTGCTCCCTTCACCTGCTCCCCTATCCATTCTTCAGAGAAGGTAAGGCACATTGCTTTGAGGAAGGATCAAGGCTCTCCCTCCTATACCTAGGCTGAGCAAGGTATCCCTCCAAAGAGAATAAATTCCAAAAAGCCAGTACAAGCACTAGGGATAAATCCTGGTCCCAATGATAGTGGCTTTGCAGTCTACCTCAGCCATACAACTGTTACCCACATGCTTAGTCTTATTTTAACTTGTTATGCCATGTTCAGTTGATGTCCCTGGGAAGCCTGCTTTCTCTCTCTCTTTCCCTCTCTCTCTCTCCCTCTCTCTCCTCTGTCTCTCAAAAAAATCTACTTATTTATCATGTATCCACTGTTCTACCTGTGTACATGCCTGCAGGTCAGAAAAGGGTATGAGATCTCATTGTACATGGTCGCAAGCCACCATGTGGTTCCTGGGAACTGGATTCAGAAATCTGAAAGAGCAGCCAGTGCTCTTAACCTCTAAGCCATCTCTCCAGCCTGCCTGCTCTTTTTATTTTTGAAGGGAAACAGAGGACGACTGGATATGGGAAAGAAGAGAGGTGAAGGGAGTATGGGGAAGAGTGGGGGGAAGGGGAAACTGTGGTGGGGATGTAATGTGTTAGAGAAAACTAAAAGAAAATTAAAAACATTCTTCTATGTCTTACAGCCAAAGTATGTGGTATCTTCAGCAATAGGATCCCACAGTCTAATTAGAATGGGCAACTAGTGGTAATAAAGCAATGGTATAATAATATATAATAAAGCAATGGTAATAGCCTGAGTTATTTTATTGGGGCGCTCTGGAAACTCCCTTACCAATAACCCATATGGAGTGTACACTCTATCAGGACTGAAATTTCTTTTTTGTACTCATGAAATTAGGGGTACCTTAGTTTACCTGAACAAGATTAATCCTGTCAGAATTCCAGTATGAATAGGGGAGGAGCTCAGAAGGCTTTATCCCTAGATGAGGAGTTACTGGTAGTTGATGGCCACTAAGGGGGAAGAGAATAATTTTTCTTTAGGGGTGTAGCCAAATTTTTCTTTGGGGGTGATAGGTTGCTCATCCCCAAGTGGATGGTCCCACACACATGCACATATGGTCAGTTCTCAATGGACTCAATGAGTTATTTATATATATAAAAAAACATAAGAGGATATAAAGTTGGGAAGGAGACCTACCGAGAAGGGCTAAAGAAGATGGAATGAAGTCAGATATAGATACAATCAAATATCATTGTATATAGGTAAAGTAAGAAAATAAGACCTATGTATAAAATGCATTACTTTTAAAAGAGTTTGAGTGGTATTGCTGGGTATATATCCAAGAGAGGCCCTATCATACAACAAAAGTATATGCTCAACTATGTTCA
>NW_004949111.1:8518938-8535450 GCF_000317375.1 Microtus ochrogaster
AAAAAAAATAAAAGAGTTTGAGTGAGAGTAAATATGCTACAGATTCTATCACAGTGGTTCTCATTCTCTGGGTTATGACCCCTTTGTGGGTCAAATGACCCAGTCACAAGGTTCACCTAAGACCACTGGGAAACACAGATATTTACATTATGATTCATAACAGTAGGAAATCATAGTTATGAAGTAGTGATGAAAATAATTTTATGGCTGGTGGTCATCACAACATGAGAAATTGTATGAAAGGGTCTCAGCACTAGGAAGGCTGGGAACCATTGCTCCACAAGATTCAGAAAAATAAAACTAGAAGGAACTTGAAAAAATAATCTAGCATTTTGTTACTAAAAATGTCTGAACCAACAAATATGGGAGCCTCTTAGATATTCAGAAGAATCTCAGCTCTTCCCTCAGGACTTGCAAAACCAAAATGTGCATTTTAACAGTTAAACTCAGTTGAGATTTTGGAAAATCTGATCTCCACCACTGTTTCAGGAACTTAGCAGATATTCAGATCCATGTAAGGAAGACTTTTTCTTTAAAAATAACAACAAAAAATACAGCATTCCAGGTGTTTCCTCCAGAGATTTTGATTTAACATGTTTTAGGTAAGGCCAGAAATTTGTTTATAAAAAGGCTTCCCATATGATTCTGATATAGTCAGCATTGCATTTGTCCTTGAAGCATCGTTTAGGGACCAGTGATTTTATTCAAATCCTTCCCAGATGTTGTGAAAACAAGTGGGCAACCAGCCTCTCTTTAAATATTTCCACTTACATGGGCCATTAATTATGCAAGATGAGAGCAGAGCACCAGAACAGAGAATCAAATCCCTCAAAGGTTGACTCAGCTGGGCCCATGACCCTTCTGAGGTAAACAAATTTTAGCTTAGGGACTTGGATAGTTGCCTCAAGGCTGCTGAAATCTAGAAGGATTTAACTAACTTTAAAGATACGTGGGAAGAATAAAAATGAAAAGAGAATTATGAAACCTTCTGGTTTGGATTATCAGCTCCATGTGGTTTGAAGTGTTCATGAATCAGTCCTTGAAGGAATTATTGTTATTATTTTGCCTGATAAGTAAATTTCCTGGTAAGTAAAATATCACGTGTTGTCTAAAAACGTGGGTCTCACTTTATTTAAAAGGCATTTAGCTTGAAGATGTTAAATATTTGATATTTCTCAAGCAAGGAAGATGTGGAAACTTGGTATTATGACATTTATGCATTACTCTAAAGAATAGTATTGATAGTGAAAGAGATGTTAGCAAACAGTCCAGTTCTGAAAAGAGATGGTATCTTTGAGATATGTTCACATGTAGTGATGTTGATAAAGTGATAGAGAAATTTAGATGGCATATAAGAAGTGTGTGGAGAGGTGCTAGTATCACTAATAACCAAGAAAATGCAAATTATAAACCACTATGAAATATTACTCATACCACTAAGAAGGCCTCTTATAACAATTCAAAAGAAAACAAGTGCTGGTGAAGATGTAGAGAAATGGAATTTTTTCTGTCTTATTGGATGGAATATAAATTAATGCCACATTGCAAAACGTGGATTGTGGTTCCTAAAAATTAAAAATAGAACCACCACATGTTTCAATATTCCTACTGTGGGTATCTCTCTAAAAGAAATGAAATCAGTACTTTGAAGAAACGTCTTCACTCCCATGTTCATTTTAGTATCATTTCTTTTAGAGAACATACAGAATCTATGAAGCCATCAGCAATGAATATATATAAATATCTGTATATATACACAACTGTACATTGAAAATGACAAT
Source organism: Microtus ochrogaster (assembly GCF_000317375.1). Taxonomy (NCBI): domain Eukaryota; kingdom Metazoa; phylum Chordata; class Mammalia; order Rodentia; family Cricetidae; genus Microtus; species Microtus ochrogaster. Next base: position 8,520,720 of record NW_004949111.1, read on the forward strand.
AATAATGGAGAGTCAATATGAAAATTTACTGTGCTAATCTAGATAATGCATTTAGTACATTGCAAGTGTGCAATAAGTGCTTAATAAACATTACTTATATATTAACTGATGTTTCTGCAAGAACATTCTTATTACTATCCCATTTTAAAATTTGCATCTTTTCCCCAAGTTTAGTCCTTTGTTATTTAATTTTCTTTTCTATTTTTATTCTGCTCCATTCTACATTAAGTTTTCATTATTTTCACTTTTTTCCAGGTTAACTCTTTAAAGCTAACAAATCAGAAGCTTCATAGCATGGAAATCAATCTTTATAACAGTGTCCTGTACCTTTGTAAACTTTGATCTCCTGCTATTTTTTTTCTAGCAGGCTGACTACATATTTCCAATGAAGTCAAACTCTTCATGTCACCCTTTTAGCTTTCATAGACAGCACTGATAGTGATGCTACTTTAGCCTGCAGCAGCTCTTTGTCTACTAATTCTGCTTTCTTTTCTTTATTTCTTTTCTTTCTTTTTTCTTTCTTTCTCTTTCTTTTTTCTCTTTATCTTGCTTTTCCTTCCTTTCTCTTTCTCTTCTGTTCTTCATTCCCCTTTCTTTCTCTTCTCCCTTCCTTTTTCTTTCTTTCTTCCTTCCTTCCTTTCTTTCTTTCCTTCTTTCTTTCTTTCTTTCTTTCTTTCTTTCTTTCTTTCTTTCTTTCTTTCTTTCTTTCTTTCTTTCTCTTTCTCAAGTTTCCTGTCCTTCCTGAAACATCCTGTGGTTTAAGCAACACTGTTATGCTAGCTGTCACCTTCAAATCCCATTTGTAACTTTTTACAATAACCCAGTTTCATCTTCCTATTGTTAATTATGTGTGCATTATTCATGCTCTTGTTCTCTGATCCATTATATCCAACTCCAACTAACTCAGAAACTCCTTGAAGTTATGGCCTAGGTCTTGTGTACTTCTGAATCCTCTAGGTTCTGAGATCTTGGCTTGGTTTATTCAGCAAATATTTACTGGGCCAATATTTACTCAGCATCTAGAATTTGCCAGGTACCAGGTACTGGAAATATAGACAACATAAAATAGGTGTGTGGCGTTTCTCTTCTTGAACCCAAAATCCAGTGGGAAAGAATAAAAGTCACCATATAGTGTGGAAGAATGTGATCATAGATATTGCAAGCATGTAAGAGGGGAGACATGTAATAGAGAATTTACAATTAGTAATTAACTAAACAAGCATAATATCTAACAACAAATTTTAAATTTTTCCCTTACACCTACAAATAAGTACAGTTTTCACCCCTCATTAAGGAAACTTCACTTTACAATAGACAGAGACCGCTACAGAGAACCACACCCCATCAAAATGCAGAGATGTTGAGCAAAATGCAGAAAACCACACTCCATTAAACTTCAGAGGTGCCGAGCAGAATACAGAAAACCACACCCCACCAAAATGCAGAGTTTCTGAGCCCAGTCCCAATGGATACATCTACTAAATACTTCCACACATAAGACTCAGGGGACACTGAGAAAGGGGAGGGAGATGGTAAGAGACAGAGTATCTTGGATTTTGCTGTGAGATTGTGTCTCCTGGTAATGTCACAAACAACACCTATAAAGTCTCACCCACATAACCACCCAAACATGAGCTGAACAAAGACAGCATCGATGGTCATGCCAAACTGGACATAGACAAGCCAATGAGGTTTCAACCCTACACAGAGAACTACAGAAAACTGAGGAAAGCTGTGGGTGGGACAGGTGGTCTTTCCCAGGAAAGAACACTCCAATTGGTTGTCCAGTATCAAATGGTCAGCTATGAAAACACATAAACCAGTAACATTATGCAGAATGAGCCGGTAATATTTACAAATGTACATGCATATACAAATACATATATGTATGTCCTAACAATTAATGAAAGAATGAATTTGAAAGAGAATGGAAAGAAGAATTTGGGAGGGTTTTGATAAAAGAAAGGGAAGAAAGAAATGTAGTTAAATTTATAGCCCCAACATTTAAAAAATATAAAAAGAAAGGACATGGACATGTTTGTTGTTTGCTTAAATAAATTAAACTGGAAGTCAAGACTACACACTCCCAAAGTCTATACTCCTGTGATGTGGGAATCCCCTTTGTGTGCTGTGATTACCATTAATGAATAAAGAAACTGCTTTGGACCTATAGCAAGGCAGAACTTAAGTAGGCAGGGAAAGCTAGGCTGAATGCTGGGAGGAAGAAGGGCAGAGTCAGAGAGAATCATGGAGCACTAGACTCAGACATGCCAAAATTTTGCTGGTAAGCTACTGCCACATGGCGATGCACAGACTAATATAAATGGGTTAAATTAATTTGTAAGAGTTAGCCAATAAGAAGCTAGAGCTAATGGCCCAAGCAGTGATTTAATTAATACAGTTTCTGTGTAGTTATTTCATGTCTAAGCTAGCTGGGTAGCTGGGAAGAACAAGCAGCCTCCCTACAACACTCCTGTTTTTGTTCCTGTGCCATTGCTACAATTTTATTAGTGTATATTTGTTGAACAAAATACCGTACCTAATTATGATCCTTTGCTACATGTATATAATCTCCTTTTATCTGACAAATTTCCGTCTCTACATTTTATCATAAAACTCGGGAATGCACCTAAGTAGACCATCTCCCTTAAGATTTTCCTAGGTACCTGCCAGCATAGCTAGTAATGCTTTCCCTTCACTAATCAGCATGATTTTCTAGTACAAAAAGTTGAATGAAATTTCTAATCATTGTCCTAAACTAAACACAAATACTCCTTCATCTAGGATGACAGGGACAAAAATGAAAAGGGACATTTGTTTCAACACATAAAATTCTTCATAAAGACAGTCCTTTCATAAGAAAGAACCCACACCATGGCAGGCATCTAAACTATTTGAAGTAGCATGCCCGACTTTTCAAAAACCTTTCTTCTTATTTTGGGAGACCATCCTTCCTACAAAAAGGACACAAAGGATATTGATCACTGTGGAAAGTTTCCAGTGATGTGCAAGTCTTCCTATAGCCATCAAGGGAATTAGTATATCTATCTATCTATCTATCTATCTATCTATCTATCTATCTATCTATCTATCTATCTATCTATCTATCTATTATCTATCTATCTATCTATATCTAAATATATCTATATCTATATATATATATGCAAATATAAATATTGCCTGAATTTTGCTGATTATTCAAGAGTATGCTTGTTTCAGATATATGGTATCTTTGTTTACTTATCAAGATGAATCTTGACTCAAATGCATATTAGGGAAAGCCTTGTGAATTGTTTTGGTGAGACTTAAGTAGTTATTATCTACGAATATATTAGCTCGTACTTTAAGACTCTTCTCCATAAAAATGTGTGTCTAAATTTTAAGAATGCAAATTATAAAATATAAGGTAATCAAATTATCCAACTACACGTTGTAGTTTTTAAGATGTTTTATCAATAGAGATCTTATTTTGGTGTGTGGATTCTGCTAAACAATAACAAACAAACAAAAAACTATAACAACAACAATAAATCACCTAATCCCAAATTACAGGAAATCAGTTGCAGAAATGCCAGTTTGTTTTAAAGCTCTGGTTAGATGCATACTAACCAGCCAAGATAATCTAGACCACTCCACAAGTACTTGAAACCATGTGAGGCTCAACAGGTGGCTGTATGTGCATAGGAAATGCTTGCAACATTTTGCATCACATGAGTGATCACATCTCTAGAGAGAAGAGAAGAGAACAATTTTTTAACAGACATTTTTGTTTGTTTGTTTGTTTTTCAAGACAGGGTTTCTCTGTAGCTTTGGAGCTTGTCCTGGAACTCCCTTTGTAGAACAGGCTGGCCTTGAACTCACAGAGATCCGCCTGCCTCTGACTCTGTAAGTGCTGGGATTAAAGGTGTGAGCCACCACTGCCCGGCAAGAGAACAATTTCTTATAGATTCCGAGCAGCATACCCTGCAAATCTCCAGGCCTTTTGATTGTTGAAAATTTTTTGGAATTAAATACCTCACAAATTCGCTGGAAAAGCTGTTTGATAACTGCTACATGGTGATAAGAAAATATTTTGAGAAAATGAATTTGTGGTTAACTATTCTAGGGAATTTATTAATTTGGTCAGGTGCACTAGATGTTCCACCAGACTTTATATTATAGGAAAACATGTTCTACCAGAGTGCTATTTTTAGAAGCTTCACCACCTTCTATGGGACTTCTACAGTTCTACTCCATGAAAGGAGGAAAGATGAAAAGATGCACACAGGCAGACAATGGAGCAATTGGAGCTTTGTCATTCTGCCACTTAGCTGAGTCCAAATGTTTTTTGCCAAGATTTGAAGGCCATTTCCTCACCAGAAGACAACTTCTCCTGTTCCTCATCCCTACAAGTCACCTCAATTACTTGGACACATCATGAAGAGTCACAGGCTCACATCATCAGTGACTAAAGTCCAGTCCCATTGTCATTGCCTTAGACACACTAGTTTTCAATTACTTTATATGTTGGCAAGTAGTACACATCAAGTTGTCCTGATGATGTACAATCCCCAAAACTTCAAGCCCTCACTGAGTCCTTTGCTTCTTTTATCCATGAAAATGATAAGGCCAATTGTTCTTAAAGAGCTTCCCATTGTTTTCTTTATCTTTCCCCCCTCATTTCTTCAGTCAACTCTCTAAAATTCTGATCTTGAGAATAACTACAGTGTGTATTTAAAGGATAAATCCCCGCATGAAATGAGTAAGAGTTGACAAAAGTTAAAAGAAGGTATCTACATTTCAGCAAGTTCAGTGTACACCCAAATTAGAGCATGTCCTCTGAGTATAAAAAGCAATAGCAGAAAGCTCAAAGTCAAGGTTTTTACAAAATTGTCCCTATCTTTTTTTTTTCCATATTTTTGGGTATTATTTGGTTTCAATAGCTCTAAGTTTATTAAGCATCTAGACCAAAAGATAATCTAACGGTAAGATCCTTATCTTTCTCATATACTATACTCTTTTTCCTTTTTCTTTCTTTTTTCCTTTCTTTTTTTTTTCCTCTTTTTTTGTACGGGGGGCGTTCATGAGGAGGGAGGGGGACGTGATTGGGGAAATGGGAGGCGGTGGCAGGGAGGAGGCAGAAATCTTTAATAAATAAATAAATAAATAAATTTTAAAAAAGACAGAGTTTCTCTGAGTAACAGCTCTGGCCATCCTGGAACTCACTCTGTAGACAAGGCTGGCCTCAAACTCACATAGATCTACCTGCCTTGGCCTCCTGAGTGCTGGGATTAAAACCGTGTGCCACCGCCACCACCAGGCTACTATAATCTTTTGTAAGCAATTTGATAAATCTCCAGTTGTTGACTTCTGTTTAACTTGGAATTCATTCACAGTGGAACTCAAGCACTTTTATATTGATGTACAATTAAAAAAAGTATCAACTTGCTTTTGAATGGTACTCTAAAATGCTAAAGAAACTACTTAAAATTATATTTAGCCCAAATAAAACTATCACTCTCTTGGGTATTTGCCACATTGTGTTTGTGTATCCCAACTGTTTTCTTTCACAGTATAACCAACTATTATGCCAAGTTCCATTTTACACATTGATTTTTGAATATTTTTACTTTGTAGAAGTGGTGAAGCGGTCACAAGTTACATAGCAGTGGGAAAACTGTATGCATTTCCTGTTCTCAGTGCTGACACGGCTGTGGGGATTTTCCTCAGCTTTTCTGAATGTTCACCTTGTGTCTCAGACCAGACATGAGCGTTTGGACAAGATGAGGGGATTTTTTTTTACAGGAAAGTTATGAGTTTCCAAGCTTACATAAAATAAACTAACGTCCAAGATAATCACATCCCTCTGGCCCTTTGCACTTTTTTTGCCGTCCTTCTCAAAATTTTCTCTTTGAGCGTGTGCCCTATGCACTGCTTCACAGGATTAATAGCCTGTGAAAGCAAAGGAGGAAAGCCACCTTTTGGGGGCTGGTAAAAAGAGCGAGGGTGGAGTGGAAAATAAACCAGTCCCCAGGGCCTCACCCGACGATTGGCCATGATTTGTGTGTAGGTGGCTACCTACGTGGTATGACTTTTAAGGGACCAAAAAGCCTTCCTTCAGTAAAAAGAAAAAGAAAAAGAAAAAGGATTTCCTATTTCTTGACTAGGGTCTAATCTTTCTTCATTTTAAAAAATTATTTATTTTTAAAACAATCTTTTCTCATTTTACGTACTAATCCCAGTTCCCACTGGCTCCCTTCTTCCCTTTCCCCCACCTTGCCTTTGCCCCACCCCACCTACCATCCACTCCATAGAGAAGGTAAGGCTTCCCATGAGGAGTCTACAAAGTCTGGCACATCACTTTGGGGCAAGACCGAGCACCCCTCTCCCTGCCCCATATCTAGGCTGAGCAAGGTATCCCTCCATAGAAAATGGGCTCCAAAACACCAGCTCATGTAGTAGGATACATCCTGGTCCCACTTCCGGTGGCCTGACAGAATACCGAAGTCATACAACTGTCACCCACATTCAGAGGGCCTGGTTTGTAAGGATAGGATATCTGCCCTAAGGAAAGCATTTAGGCTGAAAATATCAGAATCCAACCTTTAGAAACTGGGTTCACAAACTCAAACCTGACAACTTTGTCAAAAGAATATCAATGCCTCCACACACTCACAATTTCTGGAGTATATGTAATACATCCCAAAGCTTATGTAGCCTTTGAATTTTAGCTCATTTATTATGTCAGTATGCTCTAGTCTTTTTGCTTAGTATGTTTCCTTCTCTGTGGTTATTTCTGGTTTATTTATATTTGGAGTCTCTTTTTTATTTTATCTAACCTCTGTAGCATTTTGTTTTAAACAGCAAAAAGTAATAGAGGAGTCTCTAAGCAAGTGGTTCTCAACCCCTTTGGGGGTCAGATTACCATTTCACAGGGATTGAATATCAGATATCCTGTATATCAGATATTTGGACTATAATTCATAAAAGTAACAAAACTATAGTCATGAAGTAGTCATTAAAATAATTTGATAGTTGAGGGGCAGTCACTAAAATATTAAGAACTGTATTAAAGGTCTGTAGCATTAGGAAGGTTGAGGACCACTGCTCTAGAAACAGACACTGGGGTACTCAGCTATTTCAGAAAGAACGGTGATGGAAAATGACTTTAAGATTTAAAGATGGTGGTGGTATTTACACCACCAACAACAAAACATATACTGCTCAATAATTACAGTTAAATTTCTCCATGGGAAAGAAAATTATATACCAAGATCATGGCATTAGTCTAAAATATGAAGATCTCATCATTCTTGTATTTTAAGTTGCAGATAATGATTTCATATTAGGCTTTAAGGGAAGTAAACGAGGGAGGTACACAAGACCTATCTTATTATTTTATATGAGCTTCAGTTTCCCCAGTGACACAACTTTGCCTTTGCTGGACTGGAAGTCATTTTCTGGGTCTTGATGGCATGCCTTCTCTGATATGTCAAGAGAAAAGGATTCTAGTTAGCTACTTCTTCATCTAATACCATGATTTCTATGATTTCAGAGCATATACTACCAACTAAATGACACTCCAGATGAACGTCCTTCAGCAAACAAGCCTGCAGTGATGATCCTATAGGCTCATATGTTTGGACACTTGGTCCCCAGTTAGTGAAATTGTTTGGGGGAGGGTTAGGAGATGTGACCTTGTTTGGGGAATGTGTCACTGGGGCAAGCTCTGAGACTTCAAAAGCCTTCAGCCATTCCCAGTACTCTGTCTCCTGCTTTCTGTTTTAAGATGTGAGTTGTCAGCTGTTTCTGCTGGCATGTCTTCACTCTGCCATCATGTACTCTCCGGAATTATAAGCCCAATTAAATGATTTATTTTATAAGTTCCATTGGTCATGTTGTTTTTTAGCACAATAGAAAAAATAACTAAGGCAAAACCCTCTAGTTTCATTGGGTAATGGCAACATGCCAGAAAACAGTATTGTGATTCTACACTCTTCTGTCAGCATTAATTAACCTCTTGATTAGTAAAATCAAATGAAGGGAATTTTTTTTGTCTTGGTTCTCACAGTCATCTTTTTGTTTCTTGCTACTAGAACTACTAGAGTGACTTTAAAGTTAAAGATGGGAGGCTGTGTGTGGCTTACATGCCTATGGTTCCAGCACTCAGAGGTTGACACAGGAATATTGTGAGTATAATAACAGTCTCAGATACTGTCTTAAAAACAATAAAGGTGAGTGGATTCCTTGATTGACTTTCCACCAGCAATAGTTCTGTGTGGAGTTCACTCTGTTTAGCTTAGGTAGAAACACAGAGCAGTACAGCATTGCTACTGTACCTCCCACCAACCAGTTTTCATTTGTAATCCAGTAAAATGAACCAAACACAAAATTTTGACTCATTGTCCTGAATCCATCTCCGAAGATACAGAAGGAAGATGAAGAACATCAAAGGTTAACCTTAAAACAAAGACTTTTGTTACAAATGCCTTGTAACCCCTTTTCAAGTACGCAGGCAATGACATACTCACTTGGATGCTGTCCCACTCCAGGTCTGTAATAAGTACACCCATATATAAAATATCTGCCATCAAACAAAACTGTAGATCTTCACTGAGACTTGGATAAATTTGTATGAGAAAGCATCCAAAAAATGATTCATTAATGATAAACTGTGTCAGGTGAGTCCTTTTCAAATGACTTTTCTTCCCATAGTTGATGTTTTAGTGACTGGATTCAAGTTTTGGGAATTTTGCTCTCCTCTAGGGAAGGGATGACGTTTCTTAAAGGATCTCAGATATCATCACAATGACTGCTTTGCGATCAGGCCAGGCTTTGAATTTAATGCAAAGGCAATATTTGACTGGAATTTTCCATTTGTACTAAATAATTTTCTGTGACTAAATAATCTGTCAGTGAGTGGCAATGATTATGACAATTGTACAGTTTAGGTCACTCATCATTTCAGTGGACAATATAACTTGGCACTGGGAATTAATGAGAGGATTATCATGGCAACATGATGAGCTACTCTTGTTTGACTTTAAAACTAAATGCATTACAACTTATCTTAATGAAGTCCTATTTGGAATTAAAAATCTATAGGAAATCTAGAAAATATCCTTTCCTAATCTTCTCTATATGTTTTATAAAAAGAATATGAACTTCTATTTCAAGCTCAAATTAGCTCAGCTAACCAAGAATCTTAGTTAGCTGAACAAGACACTAAGGAATCCTCACAGGCAAATACAAGTTTTTGTGTTTTTGAAACATAACATACCCAGCAATACCCATTAGGATTTCAGAAGTGAACAAATTCATATTTTATCTCTGTGTACATTTTGACATGCATGAGAGCCCTACTTCCCTTTTGTTGTGTTAAGTAACATGACCTTCTTGTTTTAGACTGTCATGCCTATAGTTGTTTTTACCACATTCAAGCTAAACTATCTCTTTGCAACTTGCAAATCTTTCACATGTCTACACTGCAAAGGCCTGAAAATTCAAAATTGAAAGCCTAGTTCTCTTTTTTTCAGCCTGATCTCTTATTGCTCTCCTCAGCATCTACCATGCAAGATTATCCTAGCACAAAGCATGCTAGGATGCACATTTCTGTCTCTGAATTCAACTCAAATGTTGACATACTATTTTAATTATGTCCTAGGCTAAATATTTAACTATACAGCATTGTCCATTCAGAATGCCAGTCAGGACTCCCAGATACCATAGTAATCTTGTCAACATAATTTTGATTAGGGTGAGTTTATATATAATTTAGGCACTCATTTCCAATTTATAGTTTTTTCTCTTAAATACAAACTATGGAAAGCTGAAGAAAGGAGAGATTATTAAACAAAAATAAGAGGTATTTTCAGCAAAGGCTATTATTTTTAATATTTGCTTAATTTTAGACACATATTTCTTTGGAATGAAAAAATGGCCACAAACTGGTCTAACAGTGTACAACTCAGTGTGGAGATGCCTCAAAAAGTTAAAAATAGATCTATACATAATGCAGCTATACTACTCTTAGGCATATATTCAATGGACTCCATGCCCTACTGTTGAGATGCCTCCTTGTCCATGTTTATTGCTGTTTTATTCATAAGAGCCATTAAACGGAAAGAGTCTGGAGGTCTAGCAACCAATAAATGTGTAATAAAACTGTGGTTATTTAAACATTTGACTATTATTCAGCTATTAAGAAAAAGGAAATTGTGAAATTTCAAGTAAATGGGTGTAACTGGAAGCAACCATTCTAAGTGAGATAACCCTGATCCAGAAATACAAACATCACATGCTTTTTTTCAGATATATATGTTTTACTAGGAATACCCATAGAGGTCAGGACATTACTAAGAAACTATGGAGAAGGACTTTTAAGGGAGTGGAGACAGAAGGCACTTCTATAAAGTGTTAAAAGGGAGTAATGGAAGAGGAAGTGTTAACCTGGGGCTTGGGAATAGAGATTAGGACAGAAGAGGAAGTGTGGGAAGAGATAATAACATCAAAGAAATTTGAAAAATAAATATATGGAAACCTGATGCTGTAGATATAAGCAGTGGCCAACAACTACGAAAAAGTAACTTATACCAGTCATTGGGTTTTTTGTTACCTGCTAGTAGGGGTGTTATCCTATATGAGGTCTCTCCCCTGTCTCTCAGTATCCTTACTACAGAAGAGTTATTCGCCACTGAGGTCCAATAGGCCACCAAACATTACAAACTTTTGCCGTTGTTCTTGGTTTTCTCCAGAACTTAACAGTAAGATGATATTGCTGAAGATATCACGTGGTTGAATCATAGGACATGAAGATATCAAGTTGGTAATGACCTGGAAACTTCACCTCTACTGTCTAGCTTTCATAGTGTGAGATGGTGCCATGCAAGCTACCAGGAAGCAATGTAATAGTCTTACCCAACTGTGAACACTGTGACCTACATTAATGACTGGTTAGGGAAGACATGCCCATTGATGTTAATATGGCTATAACCATCACCGGAGCAACCACCAACTTTCTGATTGGACTTATGGCCTGCTTCATGAGACAAAACCCATATCTGGAACTATTATCGGTCTAAGAACTTATAGCTAGACAGGTCGTAGGCCACATGGAAAAGCCTACTACTTTTAAACTGCTAAATGGACACAATGTTAAACTGACTTCTAATGACTTATCTTTATACCCACAGATTAATATATCTCCCAATAGTCACCAGAGAAGTTTATGATTATTCATAGTAGATGGTGACTAATACGGAGAATCATAACTTGCCAAAATGCATAGAATATCAAAGTGGAGAATGCTCAGCTCTAAAGGAAACATATACCCCCTCCACAAGCTCAGAACTAATTATAGAAAAGGAGGAGGAAAGGGTATAAGAGTGGCTGATTACAACAAGGATACATATTTTCTCGACACAGCAGGACAGCTGCACATACAAACAGCGGTTTCAACAGCACCCACAACACCTATGTGAGTCTAAGGCAATCCAATTCTAGCATGGATAAGAGAATTTGGCACACAATTCCAGCAGAAATTATAGAACTATAGGTAACTGTCAGCTGCTGGAAAAAGGAACTTTTATCCATTAATACCTTCAATACATATATAGTAGTTCATTTGAGCTAACAGATAGCCATTTTTGATGATAGATATGTGTCATTTGCTATGTGGGCTATTCTATCATGGGTCATGTGTCAGTAATCTATAATATGCTGTATACAGATGCCTGACTTTATATCTCCTGTTTCTTGCTAATATTCTCTATATTAGCAAAAGTCCCAAGAAAAATCTTTCCTCATTTAGGAGAATATGCAACTAGAAAGAGTGGATCCAATAACTTGAATATTGCTTCCAGATGCTCAAAATTGAATACATATTGAAATACATTACATTAAATATAAACATATTCACATGCAGAGGACGTGTGTACTATAGCAGTAGTACTGATTATTAAACACCTTCCTGGTTGAGGACATAATTTGTTCTATCATGGTATATCAGTAGAAGAGTACAGCCATTTTTAATTTATCTATGATTATTTTGCTCATGATGTATTCACTTATTATTCTGTGGTTACTTTGTACATATGTATACCAAATTTGGCCATTCCAAATCTCTATTGCCCTTTCTCACGCCACATCTCTTGCTGGAGTTTTCCTATTTCCCAAAAGCTACTTTCCACTTTGTTCATTTTTTAACTTAAAAAATGTTTAAGTTTAAAACATAAAGACTCTACATATCTCCTAAACAACAGTTATTTATCTACACTGTTGCATAATTCTGAGAGCAACCCTCTAGAATAAGAAGAGAAAAAAGTACCCACACTTCTCATTCTGAAATCTATATCTTTCTATTATATGTCCTACCAGAGACTTGTCAATCAATGAGTAAACTTGCCTATTTATGTAATTTGTTTGTGCTCACTATACGTTTCCACATTAGGAAATGTCATATTCTTTCTCAACATACAACTATTATTCTATTTATTTTGTCTGTGCAGAAAGGCCAGGGTGTGGTATGTTTTTGTGTATGTAATGTTGAAAATGTGTATATAATTATATACATTTAATTTCAAATATAAGTAAAGGCTACATCCCCTGATTTTCTAGTTGCTTTTTTAAAACTATGAAATAAACAATTTGCACAAATAGGGACAGAATAATAATGAAATGAATTAAATACTCCCCTCTGATTTAAGAGGTTAGAAAAAATCAACAACAAATGTAAGCAGTACTGTAATACAAAATGCTTTACAATATCAAAAATTGTGACAATGGCTACACTATCCAAGTTGCAATTAAAAATTAGGATAATCATGAATTTTAGTTTTGCCTAGGCTCTAATAATTACCCCAAAGTGCAAAGTTAAAAAACTACATTTTACCAAATCATCTAGTAAACAAATTCTTTCATGTGATGCCAGGCTACATTGTTTCACTGTTAAAACCTTATCACTACATGATAATTTATTATATAGAACAGCAAGCAGCAGGCAGTTAATGGAGGTTCTCAGTATCTGTCTGGTTACTTCTGGGTGAGAGAACAATCTTTGGGGGGAAGAGATGCTGGAACAAATGTAAAAATAATGTTTAAGTACCTACTGTTTAATCCAGTGCTGATAGATGCTCTTAATCGCCCCAATCAGGTCTCTTGCAGATGCTATGATAATAGGGCTGATTAATTCATTCATGCCTGAAAACAAAACAAAACATACATCAAATAGTGATCGAGTGTAGCTTGGAGGACTAGGGAATTTTATGCATAATGAGATACCAAAATGGATTACCAGAGCCAAAAGGAAATGAATAGATAGTTACATCTAGCCCTTAGTGGTTGCAAGGTAGAGTGTCTAACTGTCCTTTTACCATCTGACATTCCGTTTGACCTTGCAGCCTTTGAAAAGAGTGAGGGAAGATAGGAATGCCACTAGCAGGCTTCACAAGTCACTCCCTGGTCACAAGGTGCTCTCAGTTTTGATGAGTTATCCCAGAAAAATCCCACACTCTCTAGTCAAACTCACAGCATGATTGGAGGGAAGCAACGTTCTTTTCCTCCCTCAGCACTCTTCTGAGAGGTTCTCCTCACTGCAGCTGTCTCACTTCCTAGTGACACATATGGAGGAGACTCAGCTGGCCACTGCTTGTGAGAATAGCTGCTGCAGAAAATCAGATTTCTTCACAAAGCTGCCTTGCATTTGCCCTGCTCATGTTTGTAGGTTGCTTCTATGTAGGGCGAGTATGGACACCAATGACTACACGCCATCATCCTGCATTCCAGTTTATCTGGTGAACCCCTGTGCTGTCATGCCAATTTATCTGAAATATCCTATTATACATCCAGTCCTTATAGACACTGTGTTTCTAAGAATCTAGTAGTATGTATTTCGAAGACTCTCCTAATAAAGAATTTATTAGACATTATATTTTGTTGTTATTTTTCGAGACAGGATTTCTCTGTGTAAATTCCCAGTCTGTCCTGTAGACCATACTAGCTGAGAACTCTGATAGATTGGCCTTCCTTTGCCTTCCAGGTGCTGGAATTAAAGACGTGCATCCCAACTGACTGGCTAGGCATCATACTTTCAGCTACAGTATAAGCCATGTATAAAATCATACTTAGAATGTCAAGTGGATACAATATAAAGAGGTGTATCTTATTTGGTAAAATAAGTGAAATAAAGAACATATAGGGAGATAGCATTGCCTGGGCTAGAATTAGGACTACAAGACAGCCGTAATTTGCACCATAGGTGCTGGGGAAAGCTCTTAAAGTTGGGAGGAGAGGACATAAAAGATAGCAGTAAAACAAATAATAAGATAGTCTCTACCTAAGCAATGAGTCTCAGTTTGTCCTTTTAACATCTTATGTATGCTGCAAGTTCTTTCTATTGAATACATGAGTTAAAACTTTCTCTAGGAGAATTTCAAAGCAATCACCCTTCCTGTTGTATTCTCCCCATGTCACCTGGCCTCATAGTCTCACTTTCTTCATCTTCGAGAGCTAATGGAATAAATGATGGCTACTTTTAGGATGGGTCACTAAGATTACATGAATCTCTCAAGTAAAATTCAGTGAGATGGGGCTTAATATCAACAGGTGCTCAATGAACACTGACAATCCTTTCTTTTTCCTATGCCACGTATAAACTAGGATTCTAGAATCACATGAGAGTCTCAAGAAATGCTTCAGAAAAACTAAACCCAGCAGCACAGACATTAAGGGCAACATTGAATAACTGGGACCTACT